>NW_007727538.1:22662-36600 GCF_000696425.1 Galeopterus variegatus
CATCCATCCATCCATCCATCCATCCATCCATCCATCCATCCATCCATCCATCCATCCATCCATCCATCCATCCATCCATCCATCCATCCATCCATCCATCCATCCATCCATCCATCCATCCATCCATCCATCCATCCATCCATCCATCCATCCATCCATCCATCCATCCATCCATCCATCCATCCATCCATCCATCCATCCATCCATCCATCCATCCATCCATCCATCCATCCATCCATCCATCCATCCATCCATCCATCCATCCATCCATCCATCCATCCATCCATCCATCCATCCATCCATCCATCCATCCATCCATCCATCCATCCATCCATCCATCCATCCATCCATCCATCCATCCATCCATCCATCCATCCATCCATCCATCCATCCATCCATCCATCCATCCATCCATCCATCCATCCATCCATCCATCCATCCATCCATCCATCCATCCATCCATCCATCCATCCATCCATCCATCCATCCATCCATCCATCCATCCATCCATCCATCCATCCATCCATCCATCCATCCATCCATCCATCCATCCATCCATCCATCCATCTATCCATCCATCCATCCATCCATCCATTCATCCATCCATCCATCTATCCATCCATCCATCCATCCATTCATCCATTATCGATCCATCCATCTATCCATCCATCCATCCACTGATTCATTATTTCTTCCATCTACCCTGTGTCAGGCATTCTGCTTTTTCTTTGTAACATGGGAGTTATAACAACTGCCCTGCCTACCTCATAAGGTTGTTGTGAGTGTCCCATTAATGGGGTTACAGTAAATGAGAATCCTTTGTGAGGCTGAAACTAGGCTCCCTAGATTAAAAATCTGGCTGTGATATTTAATTTTTTGACTTTGGGTATGCTATATATTATCTTATGCCTCATTTTCTTACCTGTGGAATGGGGATAATAATAATTCCTACTTCATATATTGCTTGTCCCATAGAAATTACTAAATGAGTGTTAGTTGTTGTCATCTGTAAGTGGCAGAGCAGTCCACTAGCATAACCAATGCAGAGAACACTAGATACAATAAGGGTATAAATGGTCATGCTCAAGAACCTTCTTTATTATTGTATTATTGGCTTTTGTTTGGTCCATAACTGATAGAAATATATAGGAGAATCACTTAGACAGATGGGATCTCCCAGTTGGTGGAGACTTTACTGTAGTTAACAGTGTATTTTAACAGAGACACACTGCAGCCTGCAGGAGTGAGAAGAGTCTGGCAGACAAACTCCTTCAGGATCTCGCTCTGTCACCTGCCTCCGGGCACCCTCACTGTGCCCCTGCCGTCACCACCAGCTCTGCCCCAGGGCAGAAATGAGAACAATGGGGAGGTTTTAGGGAAGGAGTGTAAGCTCACATGGCTGGTTCCCAAGGGGCTGGCTGCGCTTCGAGGATTCAGTCCACCCAGACTCACACCATGTGTGAGGGGCCTGGGGCTGCTGTACAAAGTAGCACAAACTGGGTGGCTGAAAATGAGAGAAAGTTATCTATCCTCTCACAGTTCTAGGGGCGGAAGTCTGGAACAAAGGTGTTGGCAGGGCCCTGTAGGGGAGCACCCCACCTTGCTTCCTCCAGCTCCCGCGGGTGGTGGCCATTTTTTGTCATTCCCTAGCTTGTGGCTGCATCACCCCAGTCTCTGCCTCCGTCTTCACACGGCCTCATCCTTGTGAACCTTTGTGTTTACAGAGCCTTCTTCTTATGAGGATACTAGTCATACTGGGTTAGGGGCCTGTCCTACTTCAGTAGGACCTCATCTTAAACGATTACACCTACGGTGACCCTATTTCCAAAGAAGGTCACATTCTGTAGTACCAGGGATTGGGAGTTCAATATCTTTTGGGGGAAACACAGTTCGACACATAACATTGTACTGGAAACTTAAGGAAGAATCCAACGGGGCATCTTCCCTGAATGTGTGCTGCCCGCGAGTAGTACAGCAGCACCCTATGTTCTGCATTTAGCTTCTCGAAAACTCCATGGCCATTGCTTTACTAGATGGCCACTGTGCAAAGAGGTGGAGAAAGTTTGAGGCTAATGCCCATGTCATATGCAGGTGTTCTAGCAGGAAGGGTCCAGAACAATTACTAAGCCACTCAGAAGTGAGGAAGTGGGGGATGGCCAGATAGCAGCTGAGCTAGAACCAGACTGCAGGGCAAGGACTGTTTTCACTGTACATGGTTATGCGTGTGCTAGAAGGTTCCTTATCTATTTCCCTCACTGGGGTTATGTCCCTTTTTACTAAAGCAGTAACAGTTCATTGTCTTTGCAATCATTCCCGTTTCCCCTGCATAATGAGCTGACACATGGCCTGACTGTGCGTGACCCACACACAGCTCGTGCCACATGAGTGGAGCCTCGCCTGAGCAGGTGGATATTCTGTTCAACAGGACACATCACTGATGGCACGTGCCAAATTTCAATAAACAACTCTGAGTGCCTCCTCTCCATCTCTAACTTATCTCACTGTGGAATGGTAACCATCCCTGGACAATGGCAACCCCTTAGCGAGCAGCACTGGCCTGTGGACCCCACTCTGAGTAGCCCTAATTTAGTGGGTCAGTTGGGAACATTCAGCTGCAGGTAACAGAAACCCAGCTGCAGAGGCAGCAACCGAATAGGTATTTATTTTTCTCTGGGGCCAACACTCTGGGGCTGGTTCCAGGCTCCATGGTGCCAGCAGGGGTCAGTCTCCTTCTGTCTTTCTGCTCCAGTGTCCTTGGTGTGGGTAGCCCCACTTGCACTGGCAAGACAGCCCCTCACTCAAGGCCCGGGAGGAAAATGAAGGCCCCCCATGATGGTGCCCTCCTCCTGCAGAGGCTGGATTTAGGGCCAGGAGTTTTCCAGGGAAGCTGACCACACAGGGTCTGAGTGCCCTGGGTTCCTTGGGAGGTGGCAGCTGCTCCAGCTGGGGCTGGTTCCCTGTCCCGGTGCATGCCTATTTCTGGAGGAGGGCATTGTCTGCTTCTAGCTGGCTCACCATGCAGGCACCCTGGAGGGAACCCCCAGCGCAGTTGCCAGACAACTCAGCTGACTGCTCTGTACTATGCTCTGGGAGACCCAGAGCAGCGTCCACTTTGGGCAGACTGCCTGGAAATCAGCACAGGAAGGGATAGGGTCTCAAGTGGCTCTGGGCACCCAGGAAGGCTGTTTGCTAACCAGACCTTCCCAGTATGCCAGAGGTGGACCCTTGTGATGGAGAGGGATAGAGGGGGAAGAACGTGCGGGATGTGGCAGTGACCCTGCTATTGACTCCTTTACGGCCTGCTCCATGGGGCAGGAGCCTCCGTCATGGCAGGTGGTCAAGCCTCTCCCCTGGAGTGATGGCGGTCAGGCCAGAGGGCTGGCTGGTGGCTTCCATCTTTCCCAGGCAGTGAGGTTTTCTCAAGTGTTCCTTCTTCCTTTCTTTCCTTCTTTCTTTCTTTCCAGCCAGCTGGTATGGGGATCCAAACCCTTGACCTTGGTGTTATCAGCATCATGCTCTCCCACGTGAGCTAGCCAGTCAGCCCATATTTTTTTAATTGAGGTGAAATTCACATAATATAACATGCTGTGGGTAATGGCACTGTGAGCATCCGTGTACAGGTTAACCATGTTAAAGTAGACCGTTCGGTAGCATTTAGCACATTGACAATGTTGTATGTCCACCACCTCTATGTAGCTTCAAAACACTTTCATCACCCAGAAACAACTTTGTACCCTTTAGTGGTCACTCCCCATCCCCCTTCCTGCAGTCCCTGGAAACCACCAATCTGCTTGCTATCTCTGATTTTACCTATTCTGCGTAATTCATATAAACAGGGTCATATTATGTGTGGCCCTTTGTGACTGGCTTCTTTCACTCAGTGATGTTTCCAAAATGTGTCCGTGCTGTAGCCTGTATAAGGGCTTGATTCCTCTTTATGGCTGCATAGTATTCCACAGTATGGCTAGACCACAATTTGTGTATCCGTTCATCTGTGACGGATGTTTGAGTTGTTTCCACCTTTTAGCCGTTGTGAATAATGAAGCTATGAACATTTGTGTACAGGTAACTATCTGAGTACCTGTTTCCATCTCTTTGGGGTCTTCCCTCTCCTGTGTTTTTATCACTCCTCCGTGTGGATATGTGCAGGCCCAGCCCAGGTCTCCATGCAGGAATGTGGCTGGGCTCTCCCACTCCACCGAGAAGGACTCATTGCTCCCACACGATCCACCCTCTTGGCCAAAGCTCATCCCAGGACACTGGGCAGGCTGAGCTGTCCTTATTGCTGTGCTCTCCTGGGCTGTGCACACCTGCCTTGTCATCTCTGGTCACCCGCAGGTGTACGGCACACACTTCCGTGTTGCTTCGGGTCAGTCAAATCCAGATAATGAGTTTGGAAGCAGTGAGCACAGATGGCCCAGTTCATGGGCACGGCTCCTCCTGGTTTGGGCTGACCTCTCCCCATGTGCCTGTCTCGTCCCCTGCAGGTGCACGTGCAGATGCAGGACCTGGCCTGGGAGTCAGCTACATCATCCCCACCGTTGTGGCCGTCTTCGCTGCAGTGGTGGGGACAGCCACACTTCTCATCCTGCGCTACTGGAGAATGAACGGAAAATACAATTTCAAAATCCAGTCTGACGACGTCAGCTACTGGCCATTCCAGGAACAGGACGTGCCGGCTGCTGGAAGGTGGGTGAGCGGTGGGCTGTGGCAAAGGGCAGATTCATGCGTGTTAACATTTTGTGGACCCTGTTGGAGGTGCATCCCCCTCCTGAGACAGCAGGAAGGAGTGGACAAAGAGGGGGAAGTGGACGATTAGCAGCTCGATGGTAGCGATCCACCAGTTTATGCCACTGCTGGCCCATGGACAAGAGGCAGCACCACAGGGCTGAGAGCAGGCCCCCGCCTGCCTCAGATCCCCAGGCTGCCACCCACTCAGTACCTCGGAGTCCTCATTTGTGAAAGAAAGTGTGCAATAACAGTCCCATCTGCATAGATGGGTGTGGAAATCCAACAAGGAAATGCACCAGAGGACCTTCCATGGTGCCTGGTGTGCCTGCATGAGGGATAGCCTGATGCTGGTTCTTGGCCATGTGACCCGAGAGGTTTTTGCTCGCTGGTTCGGCACCCGTGTCACGGGTGCTGTGATGGGTCTACCACTCACCACGCTGACCTTGCCAGCATGAATGATGCAAATGTTTGGACCTTTGAGTGTGAAGATGCTTTTCTGATCTATCACACAGACCTTTTTTACTGGGAGATTCTGAACACAGTCTCCCACAAGTGAATGACATACATTTTGGGGTGCAGTATTGTTAGTGTGAACCTTTAGTGGGAAACACCACAACTGGCATTTCATGGGCCACGTTTGACAGCATCATGTGATCAGTGCCTCCAGATGCTTTCGGAGGTGCTGCGTGCTCAGGAACGTGACCGAGCGCCTGGGATGGACTCTGAGCTGGGACCACATTGAGGAAGGGACTCATTTGCCCAGAGGCCCAGTCCTGCCACACTGGCCTCACTGTTCTGGCCTGAGATGAACAACTGCCTGGCTCCCTTCCCACAGCCAGTCCTTTCTCTTCATATTCTGTTAGCTGTGGAGGTTTCAAATTGGGAGAGATTTTTATCTGCCCTGAAGCACATTTTCTTTCCATTAGCACTTGGAACCCAGCTCCCTCATGATGGGAAAGCAGGTGGATTTCCCATCAAATTTGACAAACATGGTGGTATGTCTCTCCTGGCATCTCTTTTCATCCCGGGACCTTTCACCACTATCCACCCTCTGAGCATTGACCCCAAAAGAAGAATGTTCTAGATGCCTTCAAGTGGGGGTCATCAGGGGAGGGGGTCCATTCAAGCAGCACCAGCGAAGCCCTAGGGAGACTGAGCCTGACTCTGCTGGGCTTTTCCACCCATGTGTGCCCAGACTTGGGCTGCTTTCTCCCATTCCCTCACCCCATTGCTTCATTGGGGTGTCTCCCCTCATTCAATACAGGTTCTGGGGAAGGAACTGTGTTTCTACTAATATTAGCACGCTCAGAGGGAGAGTGTTGACCACATGGGCACATTGGGCATCATTAGCATTGTGCGTACATTAGCTCATTAATTTTCTCAATGGCCCCAGGAGGTTGTGTTAGGATTATTGTCCCTGTGTTACAGATAGGGTTCTGGGCAGAGAGAGGGGACGAGTGTCCATGGTCTCGTAACTAGGAAGTGGCAGACCTGGGATTTGGATCCAGAGCCTGGCCCTGGGTCCATTCTCTTGGCAACTGTGCTACAGTCTTCCTTATACTCGTGGGCACATGACTGATGGGCACTTAGAATGACACCCCGTGGCCTTCCCATCCCTCAGAGACCCAGAGAATTTATATCTTAACAGTTTTGCAAGGGGACAATCCCTGCTGTGAGGCACCAGGCATCCCATGGTAGAGGGAGCAGCTATTGTGGTCAGGAGGAAAGAGTAACCCCCAGAACCCCTGAACGTCTCAGAGAGGCACACGCTGCTCAATCTGGGTCCGGGTTCTCAGCCACCTCTGAGAGTCCCAAATGGGGGGTGGGGTGGGGACAGGAGTAAATTTTCAGTTCAACCTTCCACTCTAATAATAATAATAACCTTTCTCAGCTCAGTTCCCTTCGGTCTCTGGATTGGGGTCCACGACGTCTGGGTCATGAAGACCCTTCTCACTGACCCTGTTCCATCCCATCCCCCTTCTGAGATATTGTCAATACCGACCTGCCCTGCAGTGACCTACGATGACCCGAGGTGCGCCCAGCCAAGGCTGTCTTCCCTGTGCTTAGCGCTTTACTCTCTTGAGATAACAGATCTTTGAAATAATTCAGCAAGATGTGTTAGACACTAGCCCATCCTTAAAATGAGTGAATTGGGCCCAGAGAACTCCAGTGAATCATCCCAGGTCACACAGCAGAGCCCAGACTACAACACACGTCTCCAAAAGGTGACCTCCACGCTGCCCTCGCTGGGCGCTTTCATCAGAGGAAAGTCCACTTGCTCACGGGGTTGACCCTGCAGAGGTGAGGGGAACACTGCGTGAGCCCCACCTTCCCCCAAGGACTCCTGGTAACTGACATGCACGTTATTTGGGGGTCTCAAAATCCTGACAGCACAGACAGGGCTGGCACTAGAGGCCAATCATCTATCATCACTGGATAGAGTTACAAGGGTGTTTCAGTGAATTTTACTTAATATTTAAAATAATGTGAATCCCAACCAGGTGGCCAATGCTTGTCCCACTACATTTCTAAGGAAATCTGATGGGTTGGTCCAAGGTCCTGCTGGATATTCCTTCCCCCTTCCTTGAAATTAAAACATCCGAGGGAAAAACTGGCCTCTCATCTTTTCTTATTCTCCTTGGGCTTTTGTCTTCCAAAGTGAAAAACCAATATAACTAGACCTGAAGTTTCTGCAAAAATCTGCTCTTTGAAAAACATCAACCAACCAACCAACCTCCCCATCGCCAGGCTAGCACTCAGTGCAGCCCTGCCCGGAGATGAGGCCAACATTCTGATGGGTTCTCTGCAGACAGAGCACAGGTGCCCTGAAGTTTCTGCAAAAATCTGCTCTTTGAAAAACATCAACCAACCAACCAACCTCCCCATTGCCAGGCTAGCACTCAGTGCAGCCCTGCCCGGAGATGAGGCCAACATTCTGATGGGTTCTCTGCAGACAGAGCACAGGTGCAGAGGCCCCAGGTGTGGTCGTCCGGCTCAGGTGTCAGCCCCAGTCACAGCCACCTGCAGACGTGGCAGGAGCTTTGCTTACCTGAGACAGGCCCCAACAATGGGGATCCTGTTCCTCTCTGCATCTGGGAGTGGCTGCCCTTTTATTTGGGGCATGACCTGTCACTGTCCAGTAAGCATGGAAGTCACGTTCTCAGGTTGATTGTACTCCCCACTGTCCACACCTCAGGGGGTTTCCTGTATTTTCTTTCCTGCATGCAGACTGACCCAGGTGACTTCCTTCTCCACACAGGTCACCATGAGTCCAGCTTGGTCTTCATTCATTGAGCATTAGCAAGAGTCTCTTCCATGCATGCCAGTACTCGGACGAGCCCCAGAGATGATGACAACAGCCTCCGCCTGCCCCAGGACAAGCATCACACACAGGCAGATGATAGGCTGTTGGAGAGTGGGACAGAGAGCTGGGGGTGCCTGAAGCTCCAGACACAGATCCTCAAACTCATCACCCAGGCCACCTCCACAACCCCAGACCTCCCAACCTTTGACCATCCAGACCGATCCATGTGACTTTTGGGGCTTGTTCACCACCGACAGCCATTACCCAACATACTCTGTCAATTACATAATAGTTCACATTTTCGAAGATAATTGACAGTGCTTTTGAAGCTCTTATTTAGAAATAGACCAGTCTTATAACTATATTGCTAATGTTGTATTTAGCAAATGTATATGCTCTTTAACTTTTCTCCTACATACCAGAATATTTTTATTTACATCACAGTAACTCAAAAGGCACCCTACTAAAATGAAAATTTTTCTAAGTAGAAATAACATGATATATACATATCACTATTTTATATTTTTCCAAGTACCTTCACAGCCATTTATTTGTTTATATAATCCTACTACTGGGGGAGGTGCCATTTACCATTACACAGTGAGAAACCAGAGAAGGAATGCATGAGTTGTATACTTCAGGTCACAAAATGAATTAACAAGGAAATGCATAAAAAATCTAAGTATTTCAGTCTATAATTTTCTCCCTTACACTTTAAGAGATACTGCTTTTTACTTTATTTGAAACACAGAATTATATTAGGTAGCTAATACCTGAAAGTATAGTGTTTTCCTTTGATGACCTTAGATGGAATTATGACATGGTTCTAGTTTTTAATTCGTGAGATTAATTGGGTTGAATGTAATTAACTGTCCTTTATAGGAAACATTTTGGGGAAAAGGAGCATTTTGATTTGTTGGATGCTTTCAGAGTTAGTAAAGGATTTGTGGATAACTGATTTCAAGCAAGTAGAATAAATTGCACGTGATGCTGAAACATGACTCGCTGTGCTGGGTGCTGTGTTTGGTTGAGGTCCCATCACACCCTCATGAGCACCCGCGGGGGCCGGCGCTGCACCAGCCACTCTGGGGAGACCTGGAAAACATCTCCGGTTCTCCCTGAGTCACACCCATCTGTCTCGATGTCTGCTCAGTCTTTTCACTTGCCTTTCTTGAAAAAGAGCATGAAATATTCAATAAATCCAGGTGTTGAGCCCCACGACTGTGTTGCTTTTTGGATTTTAGATAAAGTACTCTACATGTATTTTAAAATCCCGTCTTTCAGATTTCATCTACAGTTTTCATATAATCTCAGTAAGCCTGCTGTGTCCATTCATTTGTTTTCTGTGATCATGAAAACTTGGTATCTCTAGTCTCTTCTTTGACAAATACTTCCTGAGCACTCACAGCGTACCAGGTTCTGAACTCAATGCTCTGGAAAAAATGGTGAGAGAAGTAGACCAAGCCCTGCTGTCATGGAGCACATGGTCTTGTGGGGGAGGGAGACACTCAAATCAATAGGTGATGGGAGCCGTGGTATGTTTTAAGAGGGATGAGTGCATGTGTGCTGTGAGATGTCCCTGACCTGGTCCATCCATCTACCCACCTAACTATCCACCCACTCACCCACCCATCCACTCAACTATCCATCCACCCATCCATCCATCCATCCATCCATCCATCCATCCATCCATCCATCCATTCATTTATCCATCCACCCATCTAACTATCCACCCACCCATCCATTTATCCATTCAACCATCCGTCCATCCACCCTCTCATCCACCCATCCATCCTTCCTCCATCCATTCATCCATCCTTCATCCATCCATCCATTTGTTTATCCATTCATTCACCCACCCACCCATCCACTCAACCATCCATCCACCCACTCAACCATGGAATGTTTATTGAGTCCCAGTTCTTATACTGACTTTAGGAAGACAAGAAGAAGAAAGTAGAGTCCCTGCCTTCAAGTATTCACAATCCATGTGAAGAAAAAACCCTGTGAATATTACATGCAGTAAATCCAGGGATGGCTTGGGAGGCATTGGGAGGGGGAATCCAGAAAAATTCATGTGTGCATGTGGATGTGCACATGTTTCTTCAATACAAGGGCTTTGGGATGCCACTGCATGACTGCTGCTGTGTAGGAATATTCTCAGAAGCTTAAGTCTTCCAATCCCAGGCTCTTTCTTCTGGCATGGCTCAAGGAATTAAATCCAAAGCATATTGAAACCCAAGGAAGGGAGGGACCCAGTGTGGCCTGCTGGGCACCTGTGGAGGTTGCTCACTGCTCCCCAATGCAGATGTCACCCCTAGGGTTGTGCAGTGCTCAACCTGTAAGGCCAGACATAGGAGCTTTGGAGCCTCCCCAGAAGATCCCTTCACAAATGGGTTGGCCCTCAGTGCTCCTGTCTGTGAAAGGGAGGGGACTGTGTGAGAGCTACACACATACTTTGCAGATACTTTCTTATTCAGTCTTCATTCTGTCTTCCAGGTGTGATTATTTTCACTTTGAGAGATGGAGACCATAAAGACGTTATGCAACTTTTCCAAAGTCAAACAGCTGGCAAGTGGAACAGCTAGAATTTAAACCAAATCCATCTGCTCATAAAGTCCACACTACCCTCTGCCTCCTGCAGGAATGGGAATGAGGGCTTTTGTGGACCTGGAAACTCAGAGTAACTGAGATGTAAAGAGACAGCTCCAAGCTCCCTAAGGCTGGTGGGGCTCAGCCCGCTGGGGTTCAGGGTCCCTGATGGTTCTCATGTTCAGACACCACCGGGGGCCCCAATTTTTTTGGCCCAGAATCCCAGGCTGCAACTCACTCTGCCATGGAGGGCCTGATGGAGGTGGGAAATCACCAGGGCTTTCTGCACACCCTCTGGCCAGGGCCGCATCTCTCCATGACAGCCACTAGATGGTGGGATAAGCCAGGGTCCACATCGGGAGCTGTAAGATCCCTTTGTTTCTGCTGCTACCACAGCCCTGGCTTCTCCTGTTTGTTGTCTTTCCCCCGACTCTCTTGTCTGTGAGCAGAAGTGAATCCGAATTGTTCCGCAGGCCTGCAGCATCCCAGGGTGCGTACTGGGTGGTGCCCTGCAGGCCCTGTGGACCACTGAGAAAGTGACGCTGGCCCTCAGGGTGGGACTGGGCGTCGTCTTCACAACAATGAGTTATTTAGTCATGAGGGATGGACGGCGTCTGTGTGGGCCATGCAGAATGGACATCTGCTCTCCCACGAGGATCTCCCAAGACAGGGCAATGCCTTCTCTCTGCCCCTGCAATGCCCAGGGAAACACTTGCGGCTCAGGAGAGCACCTCGTGTCTGTGGGAGGGACGCAAGCGCTGCTCAGATAAAGTCTCCCAATGCTGGGCGACACCCTGTCTATTTTGGAAGGGACAGAATCCACTAAGGTAGCTGAATAAACAACAAAACCAGAAGTGAATATTCAGGCAGGTGATGCTCATTGTGAAATATTAAACAAGAGGGACTGGACAGAGGCTTCCCACTCCTGCGTTCTTCCATGACCAGGTTGTTTAAACCCCCTTCAGTCTGAGTCTGTCCTGTCCCTGGGAGGAGCATGTTACATTTTTGTTGTTTGCTCCCACACCCTTCCCCTCACCATGCCCCATCCTTCCTGGGGAAGAGGCTGCAGTAGGAGCCGGGTGAGTGGGTGAGTGGGTGAGCCTCCTCACCTGTCCAGAGGTGCCGTGTTCTGCAAAACAGGCCATGTGGAAGGTCGCTGTAAGGACCAAAGACACCGCCCACCAAGGGCCCAGCACGCAGCATTTAAGGTGAAGAAACAAACACCGCTGGGGATGTTGCAGGGGCGGGGTGCCCCACAGACAGCCAGAGGCTACTTCCAAGCAGTGCAATGATCCCAGGCTCTACTCTCGGTGCTGCCAAACTTGTTACCTATGCTGGGCGCTCATGCCTCCCTGCACATGCACAGCCACCGCGAGGTCCCCAGGCTCCCGCATGGGGTGGGGATGGAGAGGCCTGGCATTCATCTCTTGGCAGGTTTAAAACTGCGGCATGAATGTCATCACTCAGCAGATGAGGCTTGATGGGTCTGCTCCCCCCTGGCGCCGCCAGCTTCTGTGTGACCCAGGGCTCAGCCCCTTGCCCTGTCTGGGCTCAGACACCTGGGTGGCAGATGCTGGATGGTTGGTGCATGGGTGCCATGGGGGCCCCACTGTGGCACACACAGGTGGAGCCTGTTCCTGGAGACGGGGCAGGAGAGCCCATGAGCCAGGGGTTTCAAGGCTGACTCTCTGAGGCACGATCCCACACCAGGGGAGGGTCTGTATGTGAAACAGAACTTCCTTGTAACAAGACAGTGGGACGGTTTCGCCCGGGTGAGGACTGAAGGGTAGAGGCAGCAGCCACGGGTTCATAGATCTGAGCAGGACTGGCTATTGTGACCCACTTGGGAAGGGAACGGGGGCAGCCAGATGGGGTTCTGGCCCGGACACAATTCTGAGTCATCCTGGGTCCAAGCGCGAGCAAAGCCACGGTTGGGTGAGGGGGGCGTGGGGCAGACACCTGAAGGGGAATGGGCCACGTGTCCACACTGAAGGGAGGCCACGGGCCCAGAGGTGGCCCTCCACAGGACTGCTGAGTCCTGGTGGGGGGCACAGATCATTCTCCTCATCAGATACTGCAGATCCTTGCTTTGCAAGGTCCTGGACACAGTCAATCCTGATGGAAAGAATGCAACTGACAGTAAAGGCTTCACCTGGAAGTTCCTCTGCCCCCATAACAGCTAGAGTTTGCATCCCACAAGGCCACGTGGGATGCTGGCATCAGGGTGGTGTTAAGATGAAGGGCATGGGCTTCGTAGTCTGAGAGTTTGGGGGTCAAATCTCAGTTCTGCCACATGGGGCATGTCACCTGATCTCTCTGAGCCTCAGTCTCCTCACCTTGTCGGTTGGGGAGCTTCAGGCCACAGTAATGGAAACACCAGGCCCAACAGGCTTTAAGGATGAAGACAGTCTGTGGCCTTTTGCAATGAGAAGTCCAGAGCAGGGTGGGCCTCAGCCAAGGCTCACTCCCGCAGCTCTCAAGGATCCAGGTTTTGTCTGTCTTTTGCTCTGCCTTCCAAGGTTTTAGTTCAACCTAAAGCTTCCTCTTAGTCTCCAAATAGCTGCTAACAGTAGTCAGGACTAAACGCTCATTCATTTGTATCCAGCTGAGGACAGAACGGGTCTTGCCCCAACTACTGATCAAAAAGGCTGGGGTTATCTTTTGACTGAAACATCCTAGGTGATGTCCCCCACCCTGAGCCTGTCATTCTGGCCAGGAGGGTGCCATGTGCTGCCGGGCTAAGGCCTGGGCCCCAGCCTACCTCTGAACCATTTGCTATATCCAGGGGCTGCTATTATGCTGGTTGGCTTCAGCCCATCAGAGGCCATGGAAAACTGACACACAAATGAAAGAGACCAGGCACCACGTTCCAGAACCATCCACCCAAGCCTGCACCCAGCAAAGAGGAGAGGTCAGGAGTTTGTTGTGAGCAAGTTTGCATCAAGGTTTGTTTCTCTGCCCTCACTCCAGCTCCAGCCCAGCTCAACCCAGGACATTTTCTGGGACCTGGGGAAAGAACGGTGCAGACTCATCATGTGATTCTTTGAGACTGTGCTTGGTGGGCGAGCGACCCTCTGATTGGGTTGTTTCTGCAGGAATGGCTCCAACCCCACTTGGAAGCCCTCCCCAGGGCGGATGTGGGGACAGTGGCTGGGGGTGTGTGTGGAGGGGCTGGGGGTGGTCTGGGGGCTGTCCTACTTGAGTTGTCTTTTGAGTTCTGCCCTTGGTAGCGGAGAGATGCTGAGAAAGGCACTCACTCTTCAGGGAGGGCTCTGACACTCATCTTTGAAGGGGATGAAGATGCTTGCGGA
>NW_007727538.1:36753-38888 GCF_000696425.1 Galeopterus variegatus
TCATCCACCCAAGCCTGCACCCAGCAAAGAGGAGAGGTCAGGAGCTTGTTGTGAGCAAGTTTGCATCAAGGTTTGTTTCTCTGCCCTCACTCCAGCTCCAGCCCAGCTCAACCCAGGACATTTTCTGGGACCTAGGGAAAGAACGGTGCAGACTCATCACGTGATTCTTTGAGACTGTGCTTGGTGGGCGAGCGACCCTCTCTGATTGGGTTGTTTCTGCAGGAATGGCTCCAACCCCACTTGGAAGCCCTCCCCAGGGCGGATGTGGGGACAGTGGCTGGGGGTGTGTGTGGAGGGGCTGGGGGTGGTCTGGGGGCTGTCCTACTTGAGTTGTCTTTTGAGTTCTGCCCTTGGTAGCGGAGAGATGCTGAGAAAGGCACTCACTCTTCAGGGAGGGCTCTGACACTCATCTTTGAAGGGGATGAAGATACTTGCGGAATGCTCATTGTGAGTCCCCAAGGCCTGAGAGCTGGACACCCACCGCCCGTTCTCCATGAGACCACCTTGGGAGGTAAGTGCTGGCATCCCCGATCATAGGAGGAAAGCAGAGGCCCTGAGATGCCGGTAACTTAAACAGTGGGATTAAACAGGAGCGCAGGAGCTGGACGTGCACCCCATCTGTCCATGGCCATGGCCATTGCATCACTGCCCAAAGTGTGCCCTGAAAAGTATGAGTCCAGTGGATGCTACTGGGTGGGAAATTCTGGGCTAAGCAAGGCCACACCCTTGAATGACGTGGTTTCCCAGCGTTTTCTACCTGGCAGCCCTGGCCATGCTGTGCCTGGACCTTCACTCTCCATCCCTGTAAAGAGAAGTTTCGGCTTCTCAGGGCAGTGGCTAATAACACTGAAGACATGTCACAGGGCAAGCACAATGCCTGGCCCCCCAGGTGGGCTTGTTAAAGCTTAGCTCCCTGCCTGCCCTTGTTCCTGGACCCTCACCCCACCACCAGGGTGGAGGCAGGGTGGGTGGGGAAAGGGTAACCCCCTGGCATGACCCATCAGAGGCTGGGACAGGGAGATGGACCCAACAGCAATCCCAGGGACTCTCTTTGAATGGGCCACCTGAGGCCATTCCTACTGGGACTTCATCTTCTGGTGACCACCCGTTCCCTGGCTGCACTGGGAGCCTTGGCTGGAGATGGAAGAGACACATCCTGTTCACACCCACTGCAGAGCCAGCATCACTGGATGCTGGCATGGGCTCTGGCTCCCATTGTCCCCCAGGTTGTGCTCTGAAGCTGCCTCTGGGAGGCCCCTGGCCACCTGTGCTTGCCCAACCCCCTTGGCCTTACTCGGGACAGGCCAGCTCTTCCCCAGGACAGTCCCCTCTCTCTGCTTCTTTCCTCTCTCGCTGAAGTGGGGTCACAGTGATCTGGCTTCCCCCCACTGACCTTCCCTACCCCAGCAGCCTGAGGCACGGTGTTCCTGGGACTGCGTCCAATTTCTAACATAAGCCCCTCGGTCCTCTGCAGCAGCTGGGCTGCTCTAACACGAAGCCAGCTCCACTGAGACCCCCGTGGGGCGCGCTCTCTCTCTCTCTCTCCCTGGAAGGCACATTTACTTCTTTGGTTTCACAAGGGCTGGCCTTGTGCCTTGTGAGAGCAGACAGGACCCCACCGCATTCTCCCAAGAACTCAGTGGCTTGTTTGTTTTACCGGTGCGGGTGGCCGCTAAGCTGGTAGATTCTTCTGGGTCCTTCTTGGATCTGCAGGTCACAGAGCTCTCATTGATTTCTAACTCCTTGCCGGAAGGACACAGGTGCTGGGCAGTTGCCAGGGTATGGAAATGACAGTGATGCTCTGCAAGCTTCAGGAGATGGTGGCAGTGGCAGAGGTGGCCTCAGGACCAAGGTTGCCATCCCAGACCTTTCCACAGTCCAGCCCTAGCTCCTGGGCATTTCCTTGGCCTTTGGTTCTGTGGCTTCCCAGCTCTGGCCACCTGCCCGGTACTGACTGGTGCCCTGTCAGGGGCTTTGTTTTTCCAGGAGGCAACTGTGTACAGAAAACACCCTCACAGGTACTTGAAAATTTAATATATGAGGGTACTTCAAAAAGTTCATGGAAAGATTCTATTATCTTTCAATTATATATTTCCACAAACTTTTTGCAGTATCTTCATATAACTTATTGAGGT
>NW_007727538.1:39515-41908 GCF_000696425.1 Galeopterus variegatus
TATCTTTCAATTATATATTTCCACAAACTTTTTGCAGTATCTTCATATAACTTATTGAGGTTAATTTTTTAAAAATTAGTTTTCCTTAAGTTTGACTTAGAAATTTTATTTATTTGCATACATTTGGAAACTTTTAGCAATCACTTTCAGAGGGACTTTTGATTGTCTGACCAACTCAAGTGACGACAACCCTAATAAACAACCAGTCCTGCTAATTAGACATTTTGAACTGAATTTACAAATTTAATTGATTTGATTTTCTTCTTAAGGCACTTCAGCTGCCTGACTCAAGTACTTGAAAGGTTTCTGGTAAAGCCGGGGATGCCTCCATAGACACAAAGTCTCCCAAGTGCTCCTAGGCGTTCTGATTCTATTTACGTATTTGGTTTATTTCCCTCACACCTTTCCAGTGAGCATTACTGGTCCATGAGGAACAGCACGTTTTGAACTAGAATAGCTATTCTGTGGGAATAAACTAGAAAAGCTGTGCCATGGGGGTCTCCACTGGGCCTCATTCTCTTAAACATTGCAACACCTCAAAGCACGTATGCAGATGATTCCAGAACTCAACGGGAAAGTACTAATAAGATGGCTAAATTTATTCCATCATCTGCAAGAGGGGATAAACCTTCCTGGGTTAAAAGAGCTTTCTCCACTACAGAAACAGCTTTCTGCAGCAAGAAGGGCACTACCCTCTCAAAGTGTGAGAGATTCCAGTCTGGATTTGAGACCTGGGATGGCAGCCCTTCCGGATGATTCTATTATGCCTCTGATGAGACCTTTGGAAGAGTCACCTAACACATGACTCCACATCTGGGCCCTGTCTCTGGTTCATGTACATCATTCCCTGACCCTCCCCTTTCTGTCATAAAGGAGCAGGGATCATCTTCATCCTGTTCCAGTGCAGGCTCCAGTCAGGGGCAATTGGGTGACAGAGGGGAAGATGTGCTGGGGAGTCTCCAAGACCACCATCAGGTGTGNGGCAATTGGGTGACAGAGGGGAAGATGTGCTGGGGAGTCTCCAAGACCACCATCAGGTGTGGTGATTCTCTAGAAAGACTCGCAGAACACAGGTTGCAGTTTATTACAGCAAAGGATGCAGACTGAAATTGGCAAGTAAAAGAGGCGCACAGGGCAGGGCTGGGAGAGATCAGGCTGGCCTTCCAGCTACTCTGCCAGTGGAGTGGTCAGACAGCACCTGATTCCCCAGCAGCAGGGAAGCCCACCTGCACCTTGGCGTCCAGGGCTTTTATTGGGGGTCAGTCACATAGGCAGGAAGCCCCCAGCCCCCAGAGGTCAAAGTGATACAGCATAGCCCAAAGCCTTGGGCAAACAAAACCAGGTCTTCACCATAAATCCCGTTGTTGGGGCAAACTGTCTGGCAGGGCTCCAGGCCCCAGGCCTACAAAGACACTAATATTAGGTGGGATATTCCAAGGGTCATCTTCCAGGACCCAGCAAGAGCCAGTCCTTTGACATGTGCAGAGTTTGGACACCCCAACCCTGCTGAGTTAACTCTTACTGCACAGAGCACATTTGGTCTAGGTTTAAGGGGGCCTGTACCCAGGGAAAGAATGTTCCCCTGAGTACTGAAGTCTTGTGAAGACATGTCCTGGCTGCCAGGAGGCCAGCCCCTACCCTGTCTCCAGCTCTAATTTGCTTTCAAGGCAGGGAAGTCACCCCGACCCAGATGCCCAGGCAGAGCTGAACTAAGAGTCCGGGGGGACCTCTGCTCAGGATTCCCTCGACTTCAGCTGTGTAAACACCACAAGAGCCTGCTGGAGGACAGCAAGCGTGCGCAGCTGGGAGGGATCTTCCCGCAGTCGTTTTTGGCTGCAACATATTTTACACATATCTGAAAGTGTTTATAAATATTCTTCTTAGAGTAGCTGAAATGACTGTCAGCCCAGCAAAAATAAACACATTAGTAATCACGAGGACAGCAGCATTCCAGCCCTGGGCAGAAATGACCTCAGGCAGACGCAGGGGTCCATCCACATGTTTATCTAGGAGTTTGATTAATGGCAGAATAGATCAGGTTGAAACCTTCACACTCCGGTGGCCAGAATTGCTGGTCTTCCTCCAGGTGTCCGTCCGCCTTTGAAGCCCCAGCAACAAAGAGTTGTAGTTGCTGGTGCCCAGGCTGGTCCCCAAGGCCATGCGTGGCTCCCTGGGCAGGGCCTTTAACTAACTAGGACACTGGGCAGGGGTTCTGGGCATGACACAGCTCGGACCTTCTCCCTCAAGGCCGGACCGAGGATCTCTTCGGGTTTCTGTTTTGCAAAGTTGGTGTCAGGAAGCCCGAGTATTGCAAAGTTCACCAGCAAACTCTAGTCTTCTCTCTGTGGATTTTATGATTAAAGAAAAGAGAGACAGAGAGAATGAGAGAATAA
>NW_007727538.1:42654-44693 GCF_000696425.1 Galeopterus variegatus
AGTCTTCTCTCTGTGGATTTTATGATTAAAGAAAAGAGAGACAGAGAGAATGAGAGAATAACCGCAGCAAAACCCCAAGGAACTCAAGGTGAGAGAATTTCAATGGAAAATTACCCCAGATCACTGACAGCATCTCCACAAGCTCGGGAGCTGCATTCACAGCAGCTGTAAAAGTTATTCATCGATCCCATCCCCTCATATCTGTGCAAGTTTAGGTAAGAGCAAGGTGTAGGGGAGCAGCTCTGAAGAATGTCTGGGCTGGGGCGCTGGGTCTCTATTAAGACGCAGGTGTTGAATCTTAAAACTTTTCTTCCCATCACAGGAGATGTGTAGGGAGTGCCTTAAGCAAAAGCTGGGCAGAGAAGCCACAGACAAGGAAATTCCACAGAAGAGGCTGGGAAACGCACTTCTTACCATAGGCAGGAGAGACCCCAGCCCCCTGGGAGACAGGCGTCAGGGCCCAGCCAACGGCTGGTCCCGCGGTTCGGTGGGAGTCTGCGCATGTTCACATGGTCTCTGTGATCTCAGCTGGAGTTGTGGTTGGCAGAATTAGAAGAAATGTTTCGTGGAAATTATTCTGGACTTTTAGAAAAGCAAGCAACAAGTTCTCACAGTCTCCTTCCTGTGGTGTCGCGATCCTCATTGAACGGAGTCCAGAATGTTCTGTGTCCCCCAATGAACAGATGGAGGAAGAAGCAAGAGGCTGGGGGTTGGGAGGCCAGCACCCATGGGGTCCGAGCCAGAGGGGGCAGCTTGTCAGGTACTCTTGGGGGTGGACTGCCTGGGCATTACTGCTGGGGACCCCTGGTGGTTGTTGGGGGCTGGAATGAGGCTGGGCCTGGGGGAGGCCTGAAGAGAAATCCCAGAGGACTGCTATCCCCTTCCACAGTCCAAGAATCATTCTGACTGCCTCCGGGAAACTGTGAGCTTGACCTCAGTGCAGGGAGCTCTGCTTTCCTGGAGATGGGGTGGGAAGAGCCTTTCCTGCTTCTGTGGGGAGAGAGCGGACAGCTCAGGCTGCATTGGACACGGCTCCTCAGGTGAGTCGCCAGCCCAGGCTGGCTCATCTGCAGAGTGGGACAATATGTGTGAAGATGCAGGGACACTATAAGCAGGACTTCGACCCACGTCACACACTTGTTACGAGAGGGTCTTCCCAAACCTTCACAAGCATGAAAACCACCTGGGAGTGGGAGCGTTCGTCCTGCAGATTCTGAGGCCCACACGCAGAGTTTTGGATTCAACAAACTCAAGGTAGCCCTCATTTTTCACCCATGTTTCTTACAAGTGTTTGGGGGAGTTGTAAGGCAGGCAACCCTCCCCCACCATGCTTCAAGCAGACGGGAATGTTCTCTGCAGATTTCACACCCCGAGGTGGATCCTCACTGCTCTCGTGACTTACAATGGGTGTGGATTGTAAGCGCCACAAAGGGTGAGAATCAGAGGTTGCGGGCGCCACGGTCTGATTCCTCGGGACCTGCCTTTATAGGGCATTGTGGAGTGAACTGTAGAGCTGCTGTCTGATGTGTTTATTGAGCACCTGCTATGCCCAAAGCAAAGACAGACCTTCTGGTGGAGATAAAGGGGAACAAGACAAATAGTCCTGTCCCCAAAGAGCTTATGGAGTAGGGAGGAGGAGGGAGGCAGAGAGCCAAAGTTTTGGTCAGGGTAGGTGACTGCCAGGGAGAGGCAGGAATATGGGGCTGAGGGAGGCTGGCGACATCAGGCGCTCCAAGCGGGGCGGCCAGAGGGCAGGGGCTGTGTCAGCATGGGCTCAGCCCTGCTAATGGCCCTTCTGCTTGGCCAGGTCTTCCCTGCTGAATTCTGACCTGGGCTCACTGTACCGCAACATTCCACATGCATTCAGGGCACTTAGAGAAAAGGCAGCTTAGGCTTCTTTCCCTGGCCGCCTTGTAATTAGAATCCCACCACATGCTGCGGCTACCTTCTCTGTGGGTGGCAGAACAAGGAGGTGCTTCTCTTTTCTGCAGGGGGCTTCTGTGCCCTCAGCAGGATTGCAGTAATGGGAGCCGCAGGTG
>NW_007727538.1:45491-46779 GCF_000696425.1 Galeopterus variegatus
GGGGTGGGGGTGGGTGGGGGTGGGGGGATTTTTGCCCTCAAATCAGTCACCTTGTTGTCTGATCTTATCCCTTCTTCTCTTAGCAGGTGACCTTGTGAAGATGATGTCTGTTCATCTACCTCCTGGCCTCTGCCTCTGGGCCCTTACAGCCGTCCCACCTGCCCCACCTCCCACCTTCTCTCAGGGGAGAGCACAGGAAGACGGGGGGCAGGTACCTGGGGGCTCCTCCTAGAATGTGCACCATGCGCAGCTGGAACCTCGGGATGGGGTTTCCTGACGCAGCGGTCAACAGTGGCCGAGAAAAGGGGCATTTTCTGCTCTGCTGATCTGTTTGAAGGGAACAATGCCCAGAGATGGCTCTCTCCCAAGTCACTGAAGGACTAAGGCAGCCAAAATCACCACAGACCTGCAGGGCTGGGGCCAGGACGCCGCAGGAACTAAGCGGATCGTGCGGCAGCATCTGCCGGGAACAACGCGCAGAGGCCCTCGTCCTGGGGGTACGGCTGGTTTTCAATCACTCTGCTTCTAGAGAAAGGGAGCCCAGTCTTCCCAGAGAGACTGACTTCATAAGGACCCAACCTCCTGCAGCAGCGATGATCATCACAGCTCTCGGCCCTGGGGGCTTCACAGGACCTCCACCCCGTGTTGAGCCCTTCATGCTTATGGTCTAGTTAATCCTCATGACAATCAGAGGAGGTCAACACTGCCGTTGCTACTCCCCAGTAGTGAGCTGAGGAACTGCCCGAGGCCCCGGGATCAATCCATGTGGGGCAGGGTCGGCCCGGTTCCCCCAGTGTCACCCACAGGGCCCACTCACAGTGGTGAAAGGATAGGCATGTAAATGTGGAGGGCCATGTACTATTCCCTCCGGCCGCTGTAGCCAGGTTCCTTAAGCTTAGTGGTTTAAACAATGAAAATTTGTTCTCTTAAACTTCTGGAGACTAGACGTCCAACACAGGTCCCTCTGGGCTGAGGTCACAGTGTGTGCAGGGCTGGAGCCTCCTGCAAGCTCAGGGGAGAGTCGTTCATGCCTCTTCCAGCCTCTGGCGCCCTCCTCCGTCCAGCAGCGGTGGGTCGATTTTCTTTCATCTCATCCCTCTGCGCTGCTCTCCTGCCTCTCTCTTCCACATTTAAGAGTTCTAGTGATTACTTTGGGCCCACTAGGATAATCCAGAATAATCTCTCCATTTTAAGGTCAGTTGATTAACAACTTTCATTTCGCTGCTTCCTCCCTTCCCTTGTCCTGTAAGATAACACTCACAGGTTTCAGGATTAGGACGTGGGAAGG
>NW_007727538.1:47829-50200 GCF_000696425.1 Galeopterus variegatus
TATGTTGTGAATAGCACAAAAAATTGTCAACTCATAGTTGAATTTCAACTACAGGTTGGCTACAAATACAACTGTTTGGCAAAAATCAATGAGAGCATTCTGTGTGAATCAATTGGCTATTGATTCCAATTTATTGGAATTTACGATTAAAAGGAATGTATATTTTGTTATTTTTTGTAAATCATGTGCCTCCTTTACATCAGTAAAGTGGAGACTAAACTGCTATACATATGGATGTGCACATGAGTGCACCTTTGCTGCAGAGAGCAGGTTGTTACACATTTAACCAACACACGACTGCTTCCTCCTGCTGGACCTACGTTCTCTGCCCAGTGTGGGATGACCCCCCTACCCCCCCCGTCCAGACATAGTTCCGGGGGCATGTTGCACAGGAGGCTCCTGGCCCTCAGGTTGGGCTGGTGGCTCTGTGTTCCCGTGGCCCCCCGGCATCCCCAATCACACGCCATGGGAATCCCCGTCTTCACCACCAGCCGAGGCTGCCTCGCTGGCAGGGTTGCACATTTTTCTTTTTGTGCCCTGGAATCTAGCACAATTCCTCCACAGTAAGTGTGACTAAATGTCACTCCTTGGAATGGGTAGAAGATTCATGGAAGGGGCTGGAATTGCTCTTGGCTGGGTGAAGTCGTTAAGTCTCTGCCAGGACACAGCAGGGAACAGAAGAGGGAAGAGAAAGCGCTGAAGAACACAAGTTTCTGAGGAGGGTCCNACCCCTCATATGCAGGTTGCAAGATAGGTAATTGGAAAAAGATCCTGGGAGCCACTGACAAGGTTGACATGCTTTATTCGGATGCAAGCTCAGCCCCTAGCCTCCAGTCTCCAGTCTCCAACCTCCACAGCAACAGCAGCCCCCTGGCGGCCTCCTGGGGGAATCCCAGGGGCTCAGTGGGTCAGAGCCATTTGTCCTTTACCCTTAAGTCAGATAGCCAGGGAACACTTGAGTGCACATGCGCAATTAACATATTTACAACAGACATGCTACGTCATGCTAGGCAAGATTCTGTACAGCTGAGGGAACCTGACCATTTGTTTTCATTTTTCTTACACCTTATAATTCGTATGTTGTGAATAGCACAAAAAATTGTCAACTCATAGTTGAATTTCAACTACAGGTTGGCTNCCTGCAAGCTCAGGGGAGAGTCGTTCATGCCTCTTCCAGCCTCTGGCGCCCTCCTCCGTCCGGCAGTGGTGGGTCAATCTTCTTTCATCTCATCCCTCTGCGCTGCTCTCCTGCCTCTTTCTTCCACATTTAAGAGTCCTAGTGATTACTTTGGGCCCACTAGGATAATCCAGAATAATCTCTCCATTTTAAGGTCAGTTGATTAACAACTTTCATTTCGCTGCTGCCTCCCTTCCCTTGTCCTGTAAGATAACACTCACAGGTTTCAGGATTAGGACGTGGGAAGGGTTTCAGCTGGGGACATGCTACATATCTGTGCTGTCTGTAGCCTTTGCTCTGTGACTTGGGCTGGTGGTCCCGCCGAAGTCCAATCCCTGCCTGCAGGGTGTGCCAGGCCACTGGTACAGGCTGCTGAGAGCCTGGTGTTAAACAGCTCTTATTAAAAACGTATAGGAATGTACAATTAATGTTATATTAAAACAAAGGTAACAAATGGTCAAACCCCTCCCTTTCTAATTGTTTTACTGTCACCTGTGCTCCCACACTGCTAACCTCCCAGGCCTCTGTGAGGCAGGAATCCCTGCAATTTGCTGTTGGGCATCTCTTCCCAATTCTGCATTCGGATACGTTGTGTGGGCAGCTTGAAATGGCCGTTGTAGGAGTATTTACACCACGGAAATCAGCATGTGCTGCAAATCTGGGCTTGATCTACTGTTTTATTGATTGTCTAGACATAAGAAAGTAATGGTGAAAATATTAGGTTAATGCAGAATAACCTAAACGTGTGCTCTCCTTGTGTCGGGCTGGGTCACAGACCCCTCATATGCAGGTTGCAAGATAGGTAATTGGAAAAAGATCCTGGGAGCCACTGACAAAGTTGACATGCTTTACTCGGATGCAAGCTCAGCCCCTAGCCTCCAGCCTCCAGTCTCCACCCTCCACAGCAACAGCAACAACAGCAGCCCCCTGGTGGCCTCCTGGGGGAATCCCAGGGGCTCAGTGGGTCAGAGCCATTTGTCCTTTACCCTTAAGTCAGATAGCCAGGGAACACTCGAGTGCACATGCGCAATTAACATATTTACAACAGACATGCTACGTCATGCTAGGCAAGATTCTGAACAGCTGAGGGAACCTGACCATTTGTTTTCATTTTTCTTACACCTTATAATTCTTATGTTGTGAATAGCACAAAAAATTGTCAACTCATAGTTGAATTTCAACTACAGGTTGGCT
>NW_007727538.1:51084-51605 GCF_000696425.1 Galeopterus variegatus
GGAGCCAAGATCCTGCTGTCTGGTATGCTCGGAGGATAGACAGTGAGGCAGTTAATTGGGAGACAGCCCCTGGGGAGCCCATGGCACAGTCAGCCCAGACGGGAGGCCATCTCTCTCTGTGGCCTGCCTCACCCCCACAACCACTGCTGGCACTGGTGGTGGGAGGTGTTGACAGCAGGCAGGCCAGGCCCATGCTCTGCGCTGCTCACACAGCTCCGTGCTGGGGATCATGATGGGAGGATGGAGGAGAGGCCAGAGATGCCACATCATGTCACGGTGACAACAGCAGCACTGACTGGTGTCTTCCAATGGCAGTCAACAAACAAGCCTGCGTGGCACTCTCAGGATTACACCTGTTTTCTAGGTGGGAGACTGAGGTCTTCATGCCTGGTAAGTGTCAGCGCCAGGACAGCTGTAGTTCTCAGGCCCTGAAGCCACCACAGAATATTTCCTGACCACAACCTTAAAATATTTAGGGACACTTGCAGGTGCTTCACCTGATGAGAGGCTGCAGTCCCCTC
>NW_007727538.1:51998-70343 GCF_000696425.1 Galeopterus variegatus
TCCGTGCTGGGGATCATGATGGGAGGATGGAGGAGAGGCCAGAGATGCCACATCATGTCACAGTGACAACAGCAGCACTGACTGGTGCCTTCCAATGGCAGTCAACAAACAAGCCTGCGTGGCACTCTCAGGATTACAGCTGTTTTCTAGGTGGGAGACTGAGGTCTTCATGCCTGGTAAGTGTCAGCGCCAGGACAGCTGTAGTTCTCAGGCCCTTAAGCCACCACAGAATATTTCCTGACCACTACCTTAAAATATTTAGGGACACTTGCAGGTGCTTCACCTGATGAGAGGCTGCAGTCCCCTCAGGGCACGGAGTGGGCTGTAACACCCTCTGTGCTCCCACCCACTCCCTGCAGAGCCTGGTGGCTGTGGGATGGGGGCTCCTCTGCAATCCCTGCCCCACTGGGTGGTAGCACCCAGGCCAGGGAGGCCCCCTCGCCTTTCACTTGGAGTTTTGGATCAGTGGAAACGGCTGGGGACAGAATGCACTTGTCACCTGTTTGTTCTTTCTGCAAGTGAAAGAAAGGGCAGGGTGAAGGGCCACCCAAGGCTCCCTGAGGGCCACTGAGGCTCCCCGAGGGCCACCTCCCAGTGTTCTGCCTGGACACAGCGGGCCGGGCGGTGGCAACAACAGAGCAGAGCATCACATCAGGGGCGCCTTCAGCAACTCTCAGCGCTCCGGACCTGCAGTTACTTCCAGCCACTGAACACTCTCTGGGAAGGCTGGCGGCCTGGGGCAGACAGGGAGCCACAGCAGGACAGCACCAGCCCGTCTCTGTCTGTACCATCCACACTCCAGTGGCTGCGGCATTCACCAGTGTCCCTTCCTCACATCTCCTTCTGTATGTTGCGAGATTCCTGTAGCCACACAGACCCACACTCTCTCACAATGTGAAGAAATTCCGAACCGTAGGCCAGGGGCAAGAGCTGTTGGTGGAGCAGCTCCAGCTGGGAATATCTCCAGATTTGTCAGCAACTCTGTAACAAAGTTTATACAGCCTCCAGTCAGAGAAGTGATGGGCTGGAGGTGGCAGCGGCCCACAGACAAGGACAAGGGCCACCTCGAGTGTTGCTTTCTCTTACCTCAGCTGGTTACACACTCATCACACACATAGACAGGTACACAGAGGCACACAGACACAGATGGACACACAGACACAAAGAAACAGACACAGACACACACACAGATGCAGAGACAGACACACAGACACAGATGGACACACAAAGATACGCACAGACACAGACGGACACACAGACACACATGCACACCGACACACATAGACACAGACATACAGACTCACACAGACACAGACGAACACTCAGATTCACACAGACAACACAGACACACACAGACACACAGACTCACACAGACAGGCACACAGAGAGGCATACACACCGAGAAGTGGAGGATGTGGGACCGAATGAGGAATTCCCCTGCAAATCATACTTGTAGGAAGCTCTGCACTGATGTTGTATCTTTTTATTGTGAAAAGAGAAAGCCTAGCATACGCACACATGAGAGAACTAAGATCGAACACATGCCAGTCAGTTCATGTGAGTGAGATCAACTGAACTACTGAAAACCCAGTCCTGAGCCTGTCCGGGAGATGCTCCTAAACCGCTGTGACTGAAAAATGAGAGGACCCGGCTGCCCCGGCAGAGAGCAAGCTCGGCTCATCAGTGTCAGGTCAGGCTGAGCCTAGGTAGGAAAGCATGCAGCAAGACCAAGAAGCGTTCTTCAGAGAAATAAAGAATGCAACTCACAACAAATATGTCTCAGCTGCAAATATTCATGTGCCAAACAAACGTGTGGTTCAACATGCATGGGGTAAAAATTACAGGTGATACAATGAGATAGGTACAGAATCACAATACTAATAGGAGACTTTTGAGAAAATAACTTGTGGTTCATTCGTTAACTTCTTTTTGTATTTTACTATGAAAAAGCCTTAAATACACAGAAAAGCTGAAAGAGCTGTATAATGAACACCTGCTTAACCACCCCCTAGTCACCCGTTTTTGCATGGCCTGCAGGCTAAGAACAGTGTTTATGTTTTTAAATGGTTGAAAAACAATCAGAAGAAGAAAAATATTTTGTGACAAATGAAAATTATATGAAATTTCAATTTCGGCATCCATACATACTCTCGTATTGGATCACAGGCACGCTCATTCACCACGTATTGACTGGGGCTGGTTTCTCACAATGGAAGAGTCACGTGATTGTGACAGAAACCACAGGGCCCACAAAGTGTGAAATGTGTTCTTGTTCCTTTACGGAAAAATTTACCAACCCCACCCTAGATTCTAAAATTAATGTTTTTCTACAATTGCCTTATGACACATCTCTGCATCCCTCTATCTATCTATTCAGCCACCCGTTTTTCGGATGCACTTTAAAGTAAGTTGTAGACATCAATACACTTCACTCACAAGTGCTTTAGCGTGCATGTCATTAATTAGAGTTCAGTACTAGTTTATAGTTCTTTTTTTAGATGGAATTTACAAACAGCAGAGTATGTGACTTTTAGGTCTAATCCAAACCTCTATCATAGTCTACATGTTCTCTGGAACATTAGTATCACTCTACCATGCTGAGGTCATAAGGTCCCCTTGTGACCCTTCCCAGACACTGTGGATACACTGAGACAATCCAGTTCTGATTTTTTTTTTTTTTTTTGGTTCTAGACCTTCAAATCCATGGACTTGCTCAGTATGTGCTCCTTTGTGCAAGATCTCCTTTGCTTGGCCTGATGTTCTGAGGACCTGCGGCATGCGATGGCGGTGAGACCTGTGTTTCGATGAATGGCATTCCCTTGCATGACTATGCCATGATCTGTTTATTCATTCCCCTGGGGATGGACACCCAAGCTGATTCCAGCATTCAGCTATTTGGGCTGAAGTGACTGTTTCTCCTACCATCCTTATGATGCTCTGACTTGTCTTGGTAAATCTTAAGAGTGGGAGGTTGACTCATGAGGTGGGTGCATGTTTAGTTTTATGAGACTAAGCCATCGGACAGTTTTCCAAGGTGTCTGTGCCATTGCACCGCCCAGCGTGGGAGGGCTCCAGTTGTACCCTATCTTCACTGACAATTTGTATTGCCGTTCTTTTTAATTTCAGCCATTCTGTTGTGATGTTTCATTGGGACTTATTTGTATTTTCCTAATTACTAACGATGTCGAGGATTTTTTCACGTGCATTTTGGATATCATATGTCTTCCCCTGTGAAGTAAAAAATTAAATGGGTTTTTGCCCCATGAACATTTGTGTATCAACGTTTGTGTATTTGCTCACAGATAAGTATAAGACTAAGAATTCAACATTGTGGACATTTCTTGATTCTAATGTAATTTGTTAGAAATGAGCAGCTCTTTTTAAAATCTTACCTTTATTGAGGTATAATTTACATGTTTGATTAATATGATGTGAGGAAAGGTTTGAGGTTTGTTTTCTTTTTCTTGTATGGACCCCCTGTTGTTCCAGTGCCATTTGTTGGAAAGACTGTCCTTCCCCCATTAAGCTACTTTGGTATCTTTGTCAAAAATTAATTGGCCATGTATTGTGAGGCTGTTTTTCTGTACTCTCCATTCTGTCCTATGAGTCTTTATGTCTGTGTTTACATCCATACAACAACGTCCTGGTCACTGTAGCTTTATGAGTCTTAAATTTAAGTAGTGTAAGACTTCTAATTTTGTTCATTTTCAAAAAGCTTTTTCGCTGTTCTAAGTCTGTTGCATTTCCATATTAAATTTTAGAATCAGTTTATCAATTTCTACCAAAAAAATGCTAGGATTTTTTGGGAAGAGTTTTACAGAATTGATGTAATTTCTTCCTAAAACGCTTAGTAGAATTCCTCGTTGAAGCCATCTGGGACTAGAGTTTTCTTTGAGGAAGGTTTTTAACTATGAGTTAATTTCTTTAGATAAGGGAATATTCAGGTTATTTATTTTCTTGAGTAAGCTATCGTAGTTTGTGTTTTTCAAGAATTATTCTTTTATTTCAAGTAACTTGTTGAATTTACTGGCATAAAGTTGTTCATTATATTTCTTTATTGTTCTCTCAAAGTTTATAGTATGGTGACATCTTCTTTATAATTCCTGATATTGGTGATTTATGTCTTTTCTCTTTTTATAAAATTTCTTATTTTTTCTGGCTAGAGATTTATCAATTGCATCGATCTCTTCTAAGAACTTGGTTTTGCTTTCGTCAATTTTTCTATTCTTTTTCTACCTTCTGTTTTATTGATTTTCACCCTTATCTGTATTATTTCCTTCTTTCTTCTTAATTTGGGTTCCATTTGCTGTTCTTTTTTCAGTTCTTGAGTTGCAAACAGATCACTGATTTGAAGTCTCCATTCTTTTCTCACATAAGCATTTAAAGCTATACATTTTCCTTTAAGCACTATGTTATTGTATCCCACAAATTTTGATATGTTGTCATTTAATTTTCATTCATTTCAAAATATTTTCTAATTTCCTTTGTGACTCCTTTGTCCTATGGGTTTTTTAGAAGCATGATATTTGACTTCCAAACATTTGGGAGATTTTCCACATACCTTTCTGTTACTGATATCTAGTTTAATTGTTTTAAGGTCAAAGGACAGACATCACAGAATTTGAACCATGTTACATTTATTATGACTTGTTTTATGGCCTAGGGTATGGTCTGTCTTGGTGAATATTCAACGTGTACTTGAAGAGAATGTGTATTTTGCAGTGGTTGGGTACAGTGCATATAATTGTAAATTAGGCAAGTTGGTTAACAGTGGTTGACACTTTGTTCCTGAGTAAGGGAGATACTCTTATGTACAGGATTCTTAAAGCAAATGTACTTCACAGGGCCTGGTTTTCCAAAGCCTTGCAGTTTCAAATATTGACCTTGTGGAGGACTAGAAATTTTCTTCAGGCTATAAAGTCTCTGTTGTAAGATAAAGATTTGTGGCACAGCAGGTTGCTGGCTCAAGGATAGACTAGTTATGATTGTTATGTAAAGATACTGAGAAATTGCTGTAAGAAGGAATGTTTGCTAAGATCAAGCTAGCTTGCTGGCTCAAGGATAGACTAGTTATGATTGTTATGTAAAGATACTGAGAAATTGCTGCAAGAAGGAATGTTTGCTAAGATCAAGCTTGTGTTGATAGGACCACTTAATTGTCTAATGGAATGTCATCTGACTTGTTTCACTCAAAGTTACCAGCCTATATTGTTAAACTATAACCCCACCTATGTTCTCTTCCTGTAATTTCCTGGTCTGGAAAATAAATGCTGCAAGAGAACCCCAATTTGGCGTTAATTTCCCAAGGAAGGGATCCCTCTCGCTTGAGGGTTCTGGCAGGAGATTAACCACTTTGGGGCTTCTCACTGCTCAGAAGAGATGGGCTTTGAGTAATCCTTTGCATCTCTGTCACCCAGGGGAAGTGAGGTGACAAATCCGTGGGGGGCAAAGCAACACTCTTACTAATTTTCTTTCTTCTCATTCTATCAATTACGGAGAGAGGAACATTTGAAATAGCCAACTCTAGTTGTTGACTTGTCTGTTTCTCCTTTCAAATTTGTCATCTCTTCCTTTACATATTTTTGAAGCTCCATAATTAGATACATACACTTTCAGGATTGTTCTATCCTCGTGATAAACTTATTTCTTTGTCACTTTGAAATGTTCCTCTCTATCCTTTGTAAGATTCCTTGTTCTGAAGTCTAGTTTGCCTGATCCTAATATAGCTACTCTAGCTAACTTCATGCCTAGTATGTGCATGGTGTATCTTTGCTTGTTCTGGTAACTTTAATCTATCTGTGTCATTACATTTAAGGTAGGTTTCTTGCAGAAAGCATAAATTTGGGTCCTGCTTTTTTGTCTAGTTTGACAATATCTGCCTTTTAGTTGGCATGCTTAGCAGATTTATTTTTGAGATAATTTGGGGTATGATTGGGTTTAAATCTACTGTCTTGCCATTTCCCCCTTTGTCCCATCATTTATTTGTTCTTTTTCCCTCTTTTTCTCCATTATTTTAATCAATCGGGTACTGAGTATTTTTTTATTGTGGTAAAATATACACAGCATACAATTTAAATTGAGTAGTTTTTAGTATTCTATTTTATCTTCACTATCCACTTATTAGCAGTACTTCTTTATTTTGTTACTTAGGAGTTGCTCCCCTGTTTTTTAGTATTACACGCTATGGCATCTTTAACCCGACTCAGTCTACCTTTAAATAACGTTACACCTCTTTGCCAATGTAGAACAAGAACCTTACGTTGTAATGGTCTTCTTCCATTTCCCCCAGTGCTTCTTTTGTACTCCCATTCTCAAACATTCCACTTTTACACATTAGGCATCCCACAATACGTGGCCATCATTTTTTTTTTTGGTATTTATTTTTATTTTTATTTTGTCAATATACAATGTAGTTGATTATTGTGTCCCATCACCGAAACCTCCCTCCCTCTTCCCTCTCCCCCCTACCACCCAGGTGTGTCCCCTCCATTTTCTTGTTGTAAGAACTTCAAAAAAAAAATTGTGGTTGTTATATCTTCCTCTCCCCCCCCCAGTTTTTTTGTTTTGTTGTTGTTGTTGTTGTTGTTTGTTTGTTTTTGTGTGTGTGTGTGAGAGTGTGTGTGTGTGTGTATGTATGTGTGTGAATTGATTCATTCACCTTTAGCTCCCTCCAATAAGTGAAAACATGTGGTATTTCTTTTTCTCTGCCTGACTCGTTTCACTCAATATTATTCTCTCAAGGTCCATCCATGTTGTTGCAAATGGCAGTATTTCATTCGTTTTTATAGCTGAGTAGTATTCCATTGTGTAGATATACCACATTTTCCGTATAAGAGTGGTCAATTCTACTAAGGGTTGTGGTAGCCAAGAAAGGCTTCAGAAAGGATGACGGTTGTATAAGGAAAAAAAATAATGAGCAGATATTTGACAGGCTGAATGGAAAGGAGGAAGGAATGGGGAAGAAGTTGCTGCGATTTTAAGGAATAAGTGGATGGGTAAGTGGTTGCAACATAAAAGTATGTGTGGGGAAGAGATGAGAGTTTGGGGCAGACAGTTTGGGGTGGGCAGTTTTATAGAAGGATGTAGAAGCCAGATCATTGCAATGTTCAATGCTTTGTTGAAAAACTTAGACTAAAGTTCCAATAGACAATGGGTTTTAAGTTTAAGAAAGATCACTCTATTATGGAGTTCAATCCTTTTAATATAGGATTTTTAGTTCAAGGAAGATCATGCTGTTATGGAGTTCAAAGTAATGCTTATTATGTAACCTAAACAATTTTATTTTTAACACCAACTTCCTTATATTAGTACATTGAAAATATCTATGAAGCACGTACTCTGTTCTAGGTGCTATGCCAGGTTTTGTGGGGAAATCAAAGAAACAAAACCTTCCAAGGACTTATGGTGGGAAACAAGGCATAAAAAGCTAAAGCATAAAAAAGAGCAACTAATAAATCGTAGAGTAGTGTTTCAATCATTTTTTTAAGCAAATCTTTAAAGATCATGATTTAAATAAAAAGTAATTTTTAAATACAAATATTACAAAGATAAACGCCAAAATGACCTAGCAAATGCACTGCTTCTTCCTCTTGCTTCCAGAGCATACCATTTGTACTGCGATTGCAGAGTTTTTTATACTGTTATTATTTATTTGTCTTTCTCCTATGTGAGACAATAAGGTCCTTGAGAGCAGAAACAATATCTATTCATCTCGTAACCTCAGCACAATGCTTGGGGTTGGCAGGAATTCAACCAGTGTTGTTCCATCACGATTTCCTGACTGTCCAGCTGACTGAGGACTGGACAGAAGAGCCATGACACTGCAGAAAGGCAGACCTAAGCACAGAGTGGGATCCGCTTGGCAGACAGCACCAGGCACACACACTACTCTCGATGACTTTTACGGACACTTTATTCCCTCTGCCCTTGCCTCTCACCATCAAACTCTCATTCAAAATTTGGCAAGCAGGAAGGGGAGACCATGGACCACCAAAGTATACTTCAAAGAGACCTGACTTAAAAGTCATCAGTCAGGACTCGGGGTGGACTCTGACATTGGCTACCTTCAAGGAGCTGCTGGTGTGGTCCTGTTGGGTGCATGGCTGCATCTGGAGGCCTTGGATGTGTTTGTGTGTGAACAGAGTCTGAGAGTCGAGAATGGATAACTTCTGGATCCATATTCTAGCTGACCTGGAAGTGGCCCAAAGCTCCGTGCTTAAGCTCATTGAGGAAACTGAGGCAGCTTGGCAGCTTCATCAAATGCAAAGAATTCTCTGCAACTGAACTACAGCATTGAGTGCTTAATGATGTGGGTGGTGTTAATTGTACAGAATGTGGAAATTTCGTGCCTAATGCTTTAGAGTTATATACTGAGTGCTTTCTAAAGCAAGTGAGTGGAGCAGGAACAGTTAAAACTGCTCACAACGTGCAACAGTGTTCTCGGCTCTTCTAAGAATGAGGGTGTGGAAATATTTGCCTTCTAGCATTTTGAATTCACAACAATTGCAGCATTGTGGCTTTTAGCCTGCTTTGCTGACCTTTCTCTAATTTTCTAATCCTTGAAATGTTGGGATGATTAGAAAAATGTTCACAATGTGCTTTAGTAAAAGTTTCTACATAAATAAATAAAAACCAAGAATAATATTTCCCCCCTTTCAGCTAGTTTTAGTCTTCTATTACAGAGAGAACTTATTTCAAAGAGGAATCTTTAAGGCATACATAAAATCTTTTCAAAAGCTAAAGAATTTTTTCCCAAATGTAAAATTAAAATTAAGTTCAACAACCTTCCTGTTTCGCATTTTATTTATTTAGCACTTATTTACTAAGCACTTAGGATGGGGCAAGGTAGGTTACGCCTCCCATCACCGTGGCAGAATGCCGATGGAGTTCATTACAGGCCCACAGACGCCAGAGAGCGGCTGCCTGGTGATCACCATGTCCCTCCAGATTTACTTCCGTCTATTCCCCGCATGTGTGGACAAGCCGTTCACTGCATCACAGGAGTGGAAAGGCTTTGAGGGTAATGCACTGTGGAGGTTTTCAAACCTTCTTTGCAGCCAAGGTAGCCACCAGCCAGTGATTTCAGTGAGGGACAAGCTGCCAGATGCAGAGTAGTGGGGGCTGCACTCTCCCCCCAAGTCCCGTCGCCCCTACTGAGCCCTGGGCGATGGACATTTGAAAACCAGTGACCTCAGCCAATCCCTTCCTTCATTTAAACATGGGAAAGTTGTGGCCCAGAGAGGTTCCACAACTTTCCCAAGGTCCCACAGCCCCACATGGCAGAGCTGACCTCAATGAGGGGCTTCTAACTCCTAGGCCAGTGTCATCTCTGTTTTGCCCATATTCTCAGAGCATCACCCCTCCGTGACCTGCTGGGCCACCATTCCACAGAGCTATGGTGGGGGTGGGGAAAAGAAAAGCTGCTTTGGGAAGTGGCTGGCCCTTCTGGGCACCTGGGCAAGGCCTGGCCAGGAGCAGAAGCAGTGGCCAGCTGAGTTGGTGATCAGGGGCCTTGAAACCTCTCTGAGCCTGAACGTGAAGCAGCCCAGAACTCAACAAAAATCAAGTCCTGGGTCCGTTGGGGCCCAGCCAGTGCAGAGAGCTGCTGATGTGGCAGTGCAGTGAGGGGACCATGGTGGGGGATGCAGGGAGTCCATAAGATCCTCCAAGGGGAGTCTGGGAGAACTTGTTCCTCAGGAAACACCCCATGTGGCCCATCCAGGAGAAGAGACTGCATGTCTGTTCCAGAAGAACATTCCAGATCACTGCTGTATTAGTCCATTTTGTGTTGCTATAACAGAATTACCTGAGACTGAGTAATTTATAAAGAACAGAGGTTTATTTGGCTTACGATTCTGGGACAACTGCATCTGGCATGGGCCTCAGGCTGTTTCTGCTCATGGTGGAAAGTGGCAGGCAGCTGGCAGGTACAAGCAGATCACATGGTGAGAGGAGCAAGAGAGAGAGAGAGGGGAGGTGCCAGGGTCCTTTAAACAATCAGCTCTCATGGGAACTAATAGAGCGAGAACTCACTCACTACCCTTCCTCCCCCAGGGAGAGCATTAATCCATTCATGATGGATCTGTCCCCATGACTCAATCAGTTTCCAACACCGCCACATTGGAGATCAAATTTCCACATGAATTTTGGAGGGGACAACACCTCCAAACTCCATCATTCTGCCCCTGGACCCCCAAAACTCATGTCCCTCTCACATACAAAATACAATCATTCTATCCCAACAGTCCCAAAAGTCTTAGCTTGCTCCAGCACCAACTTAAAAGTCCAAAGTCCAAAGTCTCATCTGAGACCAAAAGCAAAAGTCCTTCCAGCTGTGAACCTGCAAAAACAAAACCAAATTTATCTATTGCTGAGATACATTGGTGGAACAGACATTGGGTACACATTTCCATTCCGAAAGAGAGGAGCAGACCAGAAGAAAGGAGAAACAGGCCCCAAACAAGTCTGAAACCCAGCAGGGCAGACATTATGTCTTAAAGCTCCAAAATAATGTTCTTTGACTTCCAAGTCCTGCATCCTGGGCACAATTGGGCATCTGGGCCCCCAAAGCATCAGGCAGCCTTGTTCCCACAGCTCTGCCAGGCACAGCACAGTGGGCCGTGCTGGTGCCTGTGGCTTTTCCAGGCCTGCATTGCACATTACCAGTGGCTCTGAAGTTCTTGGGTCCTGGTGGCAGCCCTGCTGCATTGGCTCTACTAGACATTCTCCCGGTGGGGGCTCTCTGTGGGGGCACTGACCCAACTTTCCTGCTTGGCATTGGTCTAGTAGATGTCCTCTGCAGTGGCTCTGCCCCTGTGGCAGGTCTCTGCCTGGGCCCCCAGTCTTTTCCATACATCCTCTGGAATCTGGGTGGAGGCTGCCATGCATCCACTGCTCTCATGTCGTGTCGGCCTGCAGACTTAACACAACATGGACGTCATTGAAGTTTTGGGCCTCTACTCTCCAGGGCTGCTGCAGGGCAGGTCCAGCCAGAGCAGCTGGGATGTAGGGAGCAGGATCCCAAGGGCAGCTGTGTCCCAGGTCTGTCCTCCAGGATAACTTAGTCCTCCTAGGCCTCAAGGCCTGTGATGGGTGGGGCACCCTTCCAGACTTCTCAAATGCCTTTAGGGCATTTTTTCCATTGTCCTGGTTCTTAGCATCTGACTGCCTCACCGCCAAGATAATGTCTTTAGCAACCAGTTTGTCTGCTTCACCCTTGTGTTTTTCTCCTGCTCGACACTTCTCTACTGCATGGAAAGGCTGCAAATATTCCAAAACTTTACACTCTGCTTCCCTTTTAAATTCTGGCTTTATGTCATGCCTTTGCTGCCATAACTCAGAGTAGGCTGTTAGAAGTAGCCATGCAGCATCCTAAATGCTTTGCTGCTTAGAAATTTCTTCTGCAAATGCTCTCATTCACAACTCTTAAGTCCCACCTTCCACAAAGTCCAAGGGCATGGACACAATGAAGCTAAATTCCTTGCTATGGTGTAGCAAGGGTTATCTTTTGTCCAATTCCCAATAAGTTCCTCATTTCTATCTGAGACCTCATCATCTGCATGGCCTTTACTGTCCCCATTTCTATCAGCATTCTGCTTGCCACCACGTAAGTCTCTAAGACATTCCAAACTTTCCTTCGTCTTTCTGTTATCTTGTAAGTCCTCCAAACTCCTCCAACCTTTGCCCATTACCCAGTTCCAAAGATGCATCCACATTTTCAGGTATTTGTATAGCAACACCCCACTCCTGGTACCAATTTTCTTTATTAGTCCATTTTCTGTTGCTGTAAGAGAATTACCTGAGACTGGGTAATTTATAAAGGAAAGAGGTTTATTTGACTTACAATTCTGGGACAGCTCCATCTGGCATGGGCCTCAGGCTGCTTCTACTTATGGTGGAAAAGCAGCAGGCAGCTGGCAGGTACAAGCAGATCACATGCTGAGAGGAAGCAAGAGAGAGAGAGAGAGGAGGTGCCAGGGTCCTTTAAACAATCAGCTCTCACGGGAACTAATAGAGTGAGAACTCACTCACTACCCCTCCTTCCTCAGGGAGAGCATTAATCCCTTTATGAGGGATCCACCCCCATGATTCAAACAGTTTCCAACACTGCCACATTGGAGATCAAATTTCCACATAAGTTTTGGAGGGGACAACACATCCAAACTTCATCAACTGCCTAAGAACCCAACCACAGTAGATAGCATCAGTGTTACCAAGAGCACTCACCTCCTGACTGAGGCTCCCAGAATCTGTTGCTGAACCCAAGTCTGGCTCCCTGTCCCCAAACAGAGAACAAACCCAGAAGCCAAATGGCTGGTGGAAAAGGAGGTCAGCTTCATTCAGGAATAACCTGAGGAGAGATGTTGGGCTGACCCATCCTCCCAGTAAATCTGAAGGGAATGGCCATCTATAGCCACCTCAGAGACTCAGATTTACCAAGGGGGTTTTAAAGAGGGAGAGGAGGGATTGGAACATGGGAAATGAAAAGCAGGAGGGAGGGGGATGTGTAAGGAGCCAAATGCAAATTCTTGCCAATGATCCATCTGGCTTCTCTTCTGTCCTTGACATTATCTTAGGGTCCTGCAGGATTCTGATTTGCTTCGGGGTGGAATCAGCACAGCTTTATTGATGTCTTCCTTGGTTTCCCAGGGTCTGGGTAGTGTGTGTCTTATGACAAGTCTGCAGCTCCAGGCTGACTGGAAAACCACTTTACATTTATGTAAATAATGTCACCTCGACCCATAACCAAGGTTCAAAATATCAAATAACCATGGAAAAAGAGGAACCTCAGAGAAATGCGTACCAAGAAAAAACTGTCTTTTTGTGCAGTTTTAGTTCCCCACATAGCTTCAGTTCTGCTCACTCCAACACCAGTGTCTCCTTTTTGTATATAAAGGCCATCACCCCTAGAGCTCAGAGTTTTCTGGAAGTATTCATGAAGCCTGACTCAATCAATTCAAAACTACTCCAAGAAAGTGAGCCAGGTATTGTTTTAGAAGTTCCATTAACTCTTCCAAAAAGATCAGGTACTATTTAGCAAATTACCACTCTGGAGTCTCTAGTGACATTCTAGCACCTGGAAAAATCAATTTTATCTCATAACACTAAAGTATCTGCATGTTTGTGTGTGTGTGTGTGTGTGTGTGTGTGTGTGACAGAGAGAGAGAGAGAGAGCACACATGGGGAAATAATATATAAACCCAAAGGTTTATCTGTACCTCTAAAATGTACATCATTCCTCTCTCAGTGGCCAGAATTAACAATTAGTTCTACTTCTTTTTTTTTTTTTCCTTTTTGTCTTTTTTCGTGACCGGTAATGGGATCGCAACCCTTGGTGTCGCGCCTGCACCGCGCTCAACCAGTGAGCGGACCGGTCTCTATACGGGATCTGAACCCTTGGCGGGAGTGCAGCCACGCTCTCAAGCGCTGCACTCCACCGAGTGCACCACTGGGCCAGCCCTAGTTCTACTTCTATTTTGGGGAAATATTATCTATAATTCCTTTAAAATGACATTTAAAATGCCAGGGTAAGAAAATACTGTATTAGTAAGGACTCTGAACTGAGACACCTCAAACTAGCCCAAGCCAAACAGAGAGCTCACTGGCTCCCATGAATGGAAAGTTCAGGATGCACATGGTGGCCCCTGGCAGGGCGCTAATGACCTCATCCATCTTCTCCCCTTCCTTTGCTGTCCTCCTGTCTCTCAAAGGTGCTCTCAGAGCCAGGCTAGAAAGAAGGCACCCCTCCTACGCTGACCACATCGACGGTGGGGGACATCTTTTCCCACTGACTCCAGCTCCAGAGGCTCAGGAGGAACTCTGATTGGCCCAGGTGGAGTCACGTGAGCAGGCCTAAACCCAGGCTGTGGTGGGAAGTGGGGCTTTGCAATGGGTCAGGGCTGGACCACATGGTTGGCAAGAGGTCAGCCCTATGTAGGCCACAGGGAAAGGATCCTCCCAGGAAAAAGGGGATGGCTAACTTCAGAAAGGCAGGAAAGAGTGCTGGACACACAAAACCCACCAGAGCCAGATCCTGTTTTCTGGTGCTTAGTTCATCTCTTAAATTACCTTAATGTTGATAGGCCTTTGGGTAGCACATATGATAACACCCTAATCCTTTCTGGAATGAGGCTGGGTCTCAGCACATAAATGTGTAACTACACATTGTGTTTTATTTTAAAACCTTGTTGCCTGCTGTCTTTGTTGCTAGTGCTTTGATTGCATTTAACTTTCGGTCTGGCTTCATTTCTTCATAGATAGCCTATTTGTTCTACACTTCAACCTGGGTTTCACATATTCTGAGAGATTTAGCAAAGTCATCCCTCAACGCCTCTAAGTAGCTGGCTTTTTCTTTTTCCTTTTTGTCTCTTTTCGTGACCGGTAACGGGATCACAACCCTCGGTGTCACTCCCGCACCACGCTCAACCAGTGAGTGGACTGGTCTCTATATGGGATCCGAACCCTCGGCGGGAGTGCCGCCACACTCCCAAGCGCTGCACTCTACCGAGTGTGCCACTGGGCTGGCCGGTGGCTGGCTTTTAACACTGGAACGTCTTCGCAATTTGTACTTCTCCACTCCTGCCCCTGGCTATTTTAATTCCTTAACAGACTGACCTTCAACCTGCCAGGAATGCCTTCTGCAGGGGAAATCCATGGATGTCCCTGCTCTTCCTGGCAATGATCTTTTTTTTTTTTTTCCTTTTTGTCTTTTTTCGTGTCCGGCAATGGATCACAACCCTCAGTGTCGCGCCCGTACCGGACCGGGACCGGCAACGGGATCGCAACCCTCGGTGTTGCGCCCGCACCTTGCTCAGCCAGTGAGCGGGAACCGGTCTGTATGTGGGATCCGAACCCTCGGCGGGAGCGCCGCCACACTCCCAAGCGGCGCACTGTAGCAGTGCGCCACTGGGCCGGCCCCCTGGCAATGATCTTAAAACTGTTGATCTATTTCCTCACAAGTGCTGAAGCCCCTGTTTGCTGCTGCAGAAATCTCCCCAACCCCACCCCCCAACACCCACTCACAACTTCTCAGCTTCTTGGCTCCTCATGTCTTCTCTTAGCTGCCATTTGGGCATTTTAATCTGATGGGTCTTTTTTTTTTTTTTTTTTTTTAACTAAAAATGACCCCAAACCCAAGGGTTTTTTTTGGGGGGGGGTTTTTTTTTTTTTTTTTTTTAACTAAAAATGACCCCAAACCCAAGGGTTTTTTTTGGGGGGGGGTTTTTTTTTTTTTTTTTTTTAACTAAAAATGACCCCAAACCCAAGGGTTTTTTTTGGGGGGGGGTTTTTTTTTTTTTTTTTTTTAACTAAAAATGACCCCAAACCCAAGGGTTTTTTTTGGGGGGGGGTTTTTTTTTTTTTTTTTTTTAACTAAAAATGACCCCAAACCCAAGGGTTTTTTTTGGGGGGGGGTTTTTTTTTTTTTTTTTTTTAACTAAAAATGACCCCAAACCCAAGGGTTTTTTTTGGGGGGGGGTTTTTTTTTTTTTTTTTTTTAATGAAAAATTACCTCAAACCCCAGGTTTTTTTGGGGGGGGGGGTTGATTTTTATTTTTTATGTTTATTGAATCAAAATTGATTATACATATTTTGGGGGTTCAGCATTGAGATATGTTGATCAAATCAATATTACTAGCATATGTATTGTTAGAAATCATAATTATTCTTTATGCCCCTTGTCCAATCCTTCTCCATCCCCCTTTCCCTCCCCCTACCCCCCTCTAATCACCCTAGATTTCTTCTCTCACTCTGAAAGAGTAATAGTTACTCTTGATTTGCTGCTCAAATGATCTGTCAAATGCTGAGAGGCGTGATCAAGTCCTCCAATGCTATCATAGAGCAGATGCCTCTTCCATCACTCTGAAATGGGCTTAGTGGAGAGAGACATCCTCCTTCTTTCTTTATCTCTGCTGGTGACTCTCCTTGTGTCAACACACTCTGGTGGCTGGTGGACCATCTGCATGGTGGTTGTGGCATCTAGCTGCCTTTGCGGCAGCCATAGTTATCGTGGTAGCTGTGGTGGACCACCCACATGGAGGAGATGTTTTTGGCATCTCCTTGGTGCTGGCAGTGTGCCTGGTTGTGGAGAGAGTCTGATCCCCAGCTCCTTACCTTGGGTCCCTGTGTGGGACCTGAAGCACTGGCATGGTGTGTCTGGTTGTGGGAGGGGGGTCCAGTCCCCTTCTCCATGCCCTGGGTCTGCAGGTGAACCATGGGGCACTGGTGTGGTGAGCCTGGTTGTGGGATAGGGGTCTGGTCCTCTTCTCCATGCCCTGGGTCCCTGGGCAGGCCCTGAGGCACTGGCGAGGTGTGCCTGGTTGTGGGAGGGGGGTCTGGTTCTCTTCTCTAGACCTTGGGTCCCCAGACAGGCCCCAAGGAGCTGGCATAGTGTGCCTGGCTGTGGGAGGGGGGTCCAGTCCCCTTCTCCAGGCCTTAGGTCCCCAGACAGGCCCCAAGGAGCTGGCATGGTGTACCTAGTTGTGGGAGCAGGGTCCAGTCCCCTTTTCTGGGCCCCAAAGCACTGGCGCAGGGTGCCTGGTTGTGGGAGGAGGATCCAGTCCCCTTCTCCATGCCTTGGGTCCCTGGGTGGGGCCCTGAGGTTCTGTCATGGTGTGCCTGGTTGTGGGAAAGGGGTCCAGTCCCTGGCTGCTAGCCCTGGGCACCCGGGCAGGCCCTGAGGCATTGGTGATATGCCTGGATATGGGAGTGGAGTCTGGTCCCCAGCTCCAATCCTTGGGTTCCTGGGCAGGCCCCTGAGGTGCTGGCAGTGCAAGTGGTTTTGGGTGGGGGTCTTGTTCCTGGCTCCATGCTTCATGTCCCCTGGTGGGCCCCAAGGCATTTGTGGTGTGCCTGGGCCGGAACTAAGTTTTTGTCCTTTGCTTGCTTCTAACATGGGGAAACTTCCTGTGGGAACCAGTACTTGAGCTGTGTGGTTGAGGTAAATTGCTGCTTTGCTGCTGTTTCCCTAGGGAAGGCTTTTTGTGCAGCTCAGGGTTCAATGGTTGACATTACAGGTACTTCCGGCTCTCCAGATACTTGGTGCACCTGGGTTATGTAGAAACTCTGATCTGGGCCTGAGTTTTTTCATCAAACTGCACCCCATGCCATTCTGCATTCCCAACCAGTCTTCTCTGAGTGGTCCTGCACTGATTGGGGGGCGGATCAGCTGTCCTTGCTGTGGCCCAGTGTTCTCCCAGTGGGCCTGTCTCCCCCATTGCCCCGTGCTGTAAACACTTCCCATGGGTTGGGCCCTGAGCCGGTCCCTTGTGATGACTCCCCAGCCTCTGAATGGCTCCCCTTTTTCAGCTGTTCTGGCTCCTCACTCCTGCGAGGGTCCATGGGAACACTATTAGTGGTTTTGCTGTCCTGGGGGCGACCAAAGTCCTCTTCTCCCCTTCTGCCTCTGAGTAACTCCATCTAAAAGGCACAGCTGCGGCTTCTGCCGGCTCCTGCCCCATGTGCTCCAGCATTAAAGCGGCCGTAGCCCGAAATGCTCAGAGCAGGTCTTTCTTTCTCTCATCATGGTTCCTCCCACCTTCACGAACTCCATAAGTCTCTCCTCCTCTTCCCCTGAGCTCCAGCAGCCCTGGCTTGGCTGATGTTACAGTTTTTAGTTGTAAATTTGTTGATTTGTGGGAGAGAGTGACACTGGGGACCATCTATTCTGCCATCTTGATCAGAACGCAAACCACAGTTTTGTAGTTGGCTTTTTGAAGCAGTGACAAACTGCTCTAGATCTTTGAAGTTAGGAACCCTGTCCTTGGGCATGCAGCCATACTATCCAGAGGTTTATTCCCTGCACACTGTGGGTGTGCAAGGAATTTTACTGCAATACATACCTGACACAATTTCCTCCTCCTTCTAGAAGCCATCCTGCTGGTCCATCTCACAGAAAGCTCTTTCTCCTTTGGGCTTCTACAAAACATTGACACTTGACCAAATGCTGCTTAAATGTTTGTAATGTTTTGGATGCGTGAGCAGGCATACATGTTGTGTGTTTGAGTATGTGGTGTGGGCAAGTGCATGGAACTTAGTTCTGTTAAGCACCCTATAAAACTTGAGGTCAGGGACCAAGTTTTTCACATATTTGGACTCCTCACCGTGCCTGCCTTGCGTGAGGACTTACATCATAGCAGGTGCTCAATAAATGCTTTTAAATGAACTCAAGACCTATTTCAACATTTGTAAATGTGTGGGGTTTTTTTTTCCTATTTTCTACTCCTGGCTCTGTGCATGGACCTCATGGATCATAAGCCCTAGCTCCCACCATCAGCCTGCTCTTACAGCCCCTGGGCCCCCAGAGCCCTTCGGAGGTTTGCTGACTATCACATAGTCACAGCAAAGGGG
>NW_007727538.1:70852-101159 GCF_000696425.1 Galeopterus variegatus
GTGCTCAATAAATGCTTTTAAATGAACTCAAGACCTATTTCAACATTTGTAAATGTGTGGGTTTTTTTTTTTTCCTATTTTCTACTCCTGGCTCTGTGCATGGACCTCATGGATCATAAGCCCTAGCTCCCACCATCAGCCTGCTCTTACACCCCCTGGGCCCCCAGAGCCCTTCGGAGGTTTGCTGACTATCACATAGTCACAGCAAAGGGGCACTGGAGCTGCTTCCATGTTTCTTTCTGGAAGCTCCAAGTGGTGCATACCTCAACATTTAAGATCTGAACATACAACCCCCAACACTGAAGTACCACCGTATCTCCTGGAAGAGCTCAGAATTACTGGAGCCTTCCCTCCCAGAGACAATGACATGCCTCCCCAAAGCTGAGTAAGATCCCAAGATAGCTGGGGAGACAGTGCCATCAATGTCTAAGAACTCACAGTGCAAAGGAGAAATGCCAGATGATTTTCTCCATTTGTAAAATAAACAGGCTGGGCATGATGATCCCCACATTCCTTCCAGCTGAAAATCCTGCCTCTTAGGAGCACTATAACATACACGTGTATGATTGGTGGGGAGTGATTCCAGAAGCAGTCTCTTATATGATTTGGTCTCTTACATGATGGAGAAATCCAATTCAACTTCTTAGAAACATGGATTTCCTCCAGCAAAATACACTTGGTTTCTTTTTAGAAGGCAGGCCATTTTCAAGTGGTTAAGACGTTCTTGGAAGTATTCTCACGTGATTGCACAGAATACTTTGTGTTAACATGAAAGCTAAAAATACACCCACTGGTTTTTTTCTCTACTTGCAATTTTGACATTCCTTATAGCGACACAGTCAAGGAGCTGACAGCTGATGGATAGATTTTTATTCGGATTACACACTTGGAAGGTTTTTTTTTGTTGTTATGTAAAAATCAGTAGAGTGAAATAATCTGGATTTGTTAAAATGTCCAAATGCTATTAGAATTGATTGATCATCTCACAGGATTAATCCCCTTATTTTGAAAGGCAGTGCTGCATAGTCGTCAGAGCAGAGCCCTGGGTGGAGCTGGGGGCACTGCCAGGTCCTGACCTTATAACCTTGACTGCCTTCCTCCTTTCCTTTACCTTTAAAAGGACCAGATTACAAAGGACTCTCAAATTCACTAAATGATGCCAACGTGCCCTCCAAAGTGGTTGCGCCATTCTGTGCCCCTACTGAGAGTGTGCTAGACGCCTTGTTGACCTATATGCTTGAGTACGCTTCTTATTGACATGCCTGAAATATACGGGCATGTGAATGGTGTGAACTGGTTTATCATTGTTTTAGTTTTTAGTTTCATGTTTACTGACAATTTGAACATTTGTCATGTATTTATTGAATGTTTGAGTTTCTTCTGTGAATTTCCTATTCACATACTTTGCACATTTTAAATATCAGATTGTTTTCTATTATTGCTATGTGGGATTTCTTTATGTAGTCTAGGCATTGGACCTTTGCTGTTGAGTTGTACATATTATCTCCCTAGTCTGATATATCAAACTTATACTATCATCTTAAAAACATTGCTATTCTGGGCCGGCCCGGTGGCGCACTGCTACAGTGCACCGCTTGGGAGTGAGGTGGCGCTCCCGCCGAGGGTTCGGATCCCACATACAGACCGGTTCCCGCTCACTGGCTGAGCGAGGTGTGGGAGCAACACCGAGGGTTGCGATCCCGTTGCTGGTCCCGGTCCGGTACGGGCGCGACACTGAGGGTTGCAATCCGTTGCCGGACACACACACACACAAAAAAAAGACAAAAAAAACAAAAAAACAAAAAAAACATTGCTATTCTTTGAAACAATTTGTATGTGATGAATATTACCTATTTCTCGANCCGGTACGGGCGCGACACTGAGGGTTGCAATCCGTTGCCGGACACACACACACACAAAAAAAAGACAAAAAAAACAAAAAAACAAAAAAAACATTGCTATTCTTTGAAACAATTTGTATGTGATGAATATTACCTATTTCTCGAACATTTGATAAAACTAATCTGAAAATCTGTCTGGAACCTCTAAGGAGGTGGGAGAATTTGACCACCATTCAATTTACATAACAGTTACAGGTTTATTCAGACTTTTGATTTCTTCTTGATTCAGTTTTGGTGAATTTCACTTCACTTTTCTAAAGACTATTCAATCCGTTGCTGTTTTCAGATTTATTGGATAAAGTTATTCATAGTATCTCTTCAATGTGTTTTAATTTTCATGGCAATTAAATCTCCTTTTCATTCTCATTAGACATAACTTGTTCTGTCTCCCCTCTTCTCCCTCCTTCTTTCTCCTCTCCCCCTTCTGTATCATTCTGGCTAGAGGTTTGTCAATTTTATGAGTTTTTACAGAGAACCCACTCGTGAGTTTGTTGGTATAATTTTTAATTGCTTCTAGAGTTTATATTCAGCTGTGACAAAATCATGTGTTCTCAGCAGCCATCCATTCAGGTGGAGCTGGGATTTCTTATCATTTCTATTGTTATTTCCTAACCCAAGAGTCATTTAGGAGAGCAATTTCATTTTCTGAACATACTTTTGAAGCATTTGGATTGTTGATTTCTAACTTAACGGCACTGAGGTCTGAGAAAGCTCTGGATGACGGCAATTTTAAAAATCTGCTAAAACATTTTTTTCTTTCCTTTTTTTTTTTTTTTAACTTCATTTGCAGTTATTTAACCTGGTTCCAAGAGCACTTAAAAGAATGTACGTTGTCTATTTCTTGGATGCTAAGATGTCGGCCACTGCTCTGAGCAGCTGGTGCCTGACGCTGCTGGGACCTGTTGAGGAGGACATACAGTTCTCTCAGACTTCTCTGTCCGGGGAATGGGGAGAGTCCCACCAGCTGCAATGAACAGAGCCCACACACGACTGTGGGCGAGGCCACAGCTGGAACAAGACGAAAGCCGAGTGGCACAAGGCGTTTGGCGCAGGTTTGCTTTCCAGCTTATCAGTGTCTGCTATGCACTTATTATTTCCTTCTTTCTCTTTTCCTCATGCTTATTTGGTTGTTCTTTTTCTAACTTCTTACATTGGAAGCTTAATTCTTTATTTTTTTAGCCTCTTCTCTCTCCTTTTTTTTTTTTTTTTTGTGACCAGTAAGGGGATCACAACCCTTGGCTTGGTGTCACCTGCACCACGCCCAGCCAGTAAGCACACTGGCCATCCCTGTATAGGATCTGAACCCGCGGCCGTGGCGCTCCCAGCGTCGCTGCGCTCCCAGCACCGCACTCTCCCAAGTGAGCCATGGGGTTGGCCCAGCTTCTTCTCTTTTCTAATATAAGCTTTTAGAGGTTTAAATATCTCTTTAAGAAACATTTTATATACATCCTTCAAGATTTAAGATAGTTTTAATATGGCCAAAATATGAAAATAGTTTTGACCCATGAGATAGAGTGTATTTATCAATTCCCAGACATAGGCCCCCTCTCCTGAGTTATCTTTTCTGGTTAATTATTAACTTAATTATGAACAAAGAATATGATATTAATGAAACCAAATTTTTGAAATTATTTAAGACTTTCTCCATGTTCCAGATTTAGGTAAATTTTTGTAAATATTCTGTGTGTCCCTGAAGAATACCTGTCCTCTCTCAGGTCACGGTTGCTGTTAGCGCCCACCCAAGTCCTTAGGGGCCCTATCATTTTGGGATGTTCTGCCCAACTTCCAGCTACTGGTATCTGCATTTCTGTGTCTTCAGGCTTTTCTGGAACTACAGGAAGCATGGCAGGCCAAAAGTACTTGGCCATAGACACCTCCAGGAAAAGCCACTAAACAATAAGAATAGGACTGGGGAAAGGTATCCTTTTGCCTAGAGAGCTTACATGTTTTACTGTCCTGGTGAACCAAACCCTTATCACTGCATACTGACACTGTTCATTTACTGTTAATATTTTTGTCTTAAATTTATTTTATCTGATATAATATTTTCCTGTTATTTCTCTCTCTTTTAAAATTTTAATATAAATATTTCAAACATAGAAGTAGAGAGAATAGTATAATAAACCACTATGTACCCTTGGCATACCCTTCACCTATTTTTATCTCTTGCTGTTTTTAAATAACCAGGTTGGTCTTGATTTTTATTTTCTAGAGATGTTTTTCAAAGAACCAGACCACTCATTCATTCATTCATTCATGTGATCTGATTTCTCTAACTTAATAATTTCTACTTTCATTTATATTAATTCCTTCTTTTTATCTTTCTGCCAGGTATAAATGATTAAAATTTTTTGTAATCCTGTTCTTCATTTCCAAGATTTCTAAGCAGTCCTTTTTAATATCTTTTTGTTGTTGTTGTTTATATACGAATTTCTTTTTCTTTGTTAAAGTGATTTTTTTTTCATTTATTTCTGTCAGAATGTCCTATAAAGTTAATTTTATTGGAAGGGAATGCATGTTCCAGATGTTGGTGTTGTTGGCTGGCCATCTGGGCATTGGATTTCTTCATGTGTTGAGAAGTGCGGTTTGCATGCTCATATTGGGTGAGAGTTTTTGTTTCTGTTTCTTTCTCTGTTCCCCTGTCCCCACCTCACTGATTAGTAGTTCTGTGGCTGGCACTTATTCAGCAGTGCCAACAGGGCTGCCATTTGTGACATCCACCACCTCCCAAGGCCCATAGTGTCCTCATCCAAAAAGCCCTGCCCAGCAGAGTAGTCAGCAGCAGGTTTTCCTCAGTGGCTTTCCCCAGCACAGTGGTCTGACCCCTCCCCTCCTCTAGGCAAGGATGCTGGCTCTGTCCCCATCTCAGTCCTGACCTTCAGCACCTGCCTCCAGCCCCGGGCCCAGTGGTCCATGGCTCTGTACTTCTGTGACACACATAGGCTGCAAGGGCTTCAGCCCAACTTTGGCTATGGGTTTCTCTTTCCAGACTTTATGTTTGGGATAGCATGTTGTCCCTGCACCATCTTGCCTGGAAATCCCAATCTGCCTTTTAACTGAAGCAATCCAGAGAAATGAGGCACTTGTCCATGATCACGTGGTGGCTAGCCGAAAGACAAGGACTAGAATCCAGGTCTGCCGGCCGACTTTTAGAGCTCTCTTCACTCTGTTGTGCAACCTCATGGCCTTAAGAGCAGGCTTCAAAACAGTCATGAGTAAGGCAGACAACTGTAAAAATTTATAGAAACTATTATGAAACTGCTTAGAAAATAAGCTACTCAAAGCAAATGGTTTATTAGAAAAGATAAAGATATGTGTGTGGTACGTGTGTGTGCATGGTGTGTATGTGGTGTGTTGGGTATGTTGCATGGTGTGTGTGGTGGTATATATGTGATTTATGTGTGCTGTGTGTGGTGCGTGTGTGTGCATGGTGTGTATGTGGTGTATTGGCTGTGTTGTGTGTTGTGTACAGCGTGTGTATGCTATGTGATGTGTGTGTCCATGGTGTGTATGTGGAGTGTTGAGAGTGTTCTGTGGTGAGTTATGTGGTGTGTATGTGGGGCATGTGTGGTGTGTGTTTGATGTATGTAATGTGTGTGTGATATGTGTTTGTGGTGTGTATGGTAGTAGTGTGTACTGTGTGTGCTGTGTGTGTGTGCATGGTGTATATGTGATGTATTGGTTTTGTTGTGTGGTATGTATGGTGTATATGTTATGTATTGGTTTTGTTATGTGGTATGTATGGTGTATATGCAATGTGTGGTTTTGTTGTGCATATGGTGTGTGTGGTGGTGTATGTGTGATGTGTGTGCTGTGTGTGTACTGTGTGGGCTTGTGTGATATGTGTGCATGGTGTGTATGTGTTGTGTTGTGTTGTGTTGTGTGTGTGGTGTGTGTGTGCATGCATACTGTGTATGTCGGGGGTGTGTGTGTGTGTCTAGAAAAGTAAGGAGGAGCTTCCTGAGTTAACATAACAGGGGCCCACTGGAAAACTGGGCCTTGTATTTTTTTAAAACCTTACTGGTTAGAATTGGGGAAATGTTTTTTTAAAACCATAGCAATTTCTGAACTCTGAAATAAAGAATTCCTCTGGCAGACTGTTTCATTGTCCTGACAAACCTCCTGTTTGACTGGTGCATGTGTGGCTGATGGTGAGCAGGAGAGGAGGAGGAGGTCAAGGCCCACAACTGAGCTGCTGCAGACTCAGTTCCAGTGGTGCCAGAGCTGCCTTCCACAGCTAGCAAGAACCTATTGCAAAACCCACTCACTGTTCAGAATAAATCATTTTTAAACCAAAGACATAAATACTTAAACCTCATCACTTCCTAATTATTTTATCACATTTCACTATGACTTTTGTTCGTGGGGTTACTGATGCCAATTGTATCTGTGTGGTGGAAATACTCTGTGACGGTAAGCTACTGCACCTCTTGCTAATGTTGTGTTCATTGAAATTATGCTGGTAGCTTGAAATTGGGAGTATTTATACCATGGAAATTGGAAAATTCCACAAGTCAGGGATTTTTTTTACCCCAGCACGGTAAGCTACTGCACCTCTTGCTAATGTTGTGTTCATTGAAATTATGCTGGTAGCTTGAAATTAGGAGTATTTATACCATGGAAATTGGAAAATTCCACAAGTCAGGGATTTTTTTTACCCCAGCAGCCAATTGTTAAACCTTGAACAGCATACCTCTGCTTCACTGATGGCTTTTTGGCTTTCCAGGTTGATGAGGCCATACCCATCCTATTATCTCAGTTGAAATAGTTACTTAGCAATATATGAAACTGCTCTTTATTAGAACGTATCTCAGTATCTTAGGTAAACTGGAGATGACCAAAGTGGTCATTCAAAAACAAATAAACCCAAACTGTTTCAAATATAAGAGGAAAAAATTGATATAAAGCAAAAACTGTGGATTTTGTAGAAACAAACTGCAACTTAAGGAAAAACCATGGATAACAGAGAAAGAATATGATATTATTGACCATTTGCAGAACATAAAGAAAAAAGAGAAAGTTAGGGTGACCTGTATCAGCAGAAAAAATATTGGCAGCAAATTTCACATTCATGCATCAGGCAGTAGCTGGATAAACTATGGCATTTACGATTCAATGGAAGATTATCTGGCTAGTAAAAGAATTGGTATGATCTCGATATAGTACCATGGAATGCTCTCATGTTATGGAAAAGGGAATGTGGCTAGAACAATCCATATCAATTTAACAGAAAATAAACTACGATATATAAATTAAACGCACATATACACACGCAAAAAAGTTTATGATGAAAGAGAAAGTTATGGAAGGGTGTTGTTTTAAACTGCTGGGGCTTCTATAACAAAATACCATAGACTGGGTGACTTAAACAGCAAAAGTTTATTTCTCACAGTTTTGATGTTACACCTTTAATGTTCTCTTCTGAATATGCTTTCTTATTTTTTGCAATATGGATAAGCTAAGAATTTTCCAAATCTTTAAGTTGGGTTCCCTATTGTTTAACAATTTCTTCTTCAATTCATTAATCTCTTTTCGCATTTCACTAAGCAGTCAGGAGGAACCAAGCCACTCCTCCAACACTTTGCTTATAAATCTCCTCAGCTAGAAAGGAAAAAGCATCGAAAACATATTCAATGGAAAATAATGAAAAACTTCCCAGGTATAGGGAGAGACATGGACCTTCATATCCAGGAGGCTCAAAGATCCCCAAATAGATTCAATCTGAAAAGGTCCTCTCCAAGACACATTATAGTCAAACTGGCAAAGCTCAAAAACAAAGCGAGAATCTTAAAAATGGCAAAAGAAAAGCATCAAGTCACCTACATAGGAGTCCCCATCAGACTAACAGAAAATTTCTCAACAGAATATAGGCCAGAAGAGAATGGGATGATATATTCAAAATACTAAAAGAAAAAAAATGTGCCAGCCAAAAATACTATACCCAGCAAAGCTATCTTTCAGAAATGAGGGAGAAATAGTGTATTTCCCATACAAACAAAATTGTGGGAGTTCACCACCACACAGTCAACTCTTTAAGAAATCCTCAAGGGAGTCTTGCATCTAGAATCTGAAAAGTGATAATCACTACCATGAATATAAAAGAAAGGACAAAACCCACTGCTAGAACAAAAATGCAAATGAGAAAGAGAAAGAAACTATCACTTACCACTTCAAAGAAATAACAAACACCAAAGACAAACAATAAAAGAGGAAGAAAGGAACCAAAGGGGTTAAAAAGATCCAAGCAAAATATGTAAAATGGCAGGAGTAAGACAATATTTTTCAATAACAACACTAAATGTAAACTGATTAAATTTCCCACTCAAAAGACATGACTGACTGATTGGATTAAAAAGCTAGACCCAATGATATGCTATTTTTAAGAGACTCAACTCACCTGTAAAGATACACACAGACTAATAGTGAAGGGATGGAAAAAGATATCCTACACAAATGGAAAGCAAAACCAAGCATTCTTATATCTGATAAAATAGATTTTAAACCAAAAACTATAAAAAGAGACAAAGAAGGACATTATGTAATGATAAGGGATCTATCTAGCAAGAAGACATAACAAGTATGAATATATATGCACCCAATACTGTAGCACCTAGATATATAAAGCAAACACTATTAGACCTAAAGAAAGAGATAGACTCTAATACAATGATAGTTAGAGACATGAACACTCCTTTCTCAGCATTGAACAGATCATCCAGGCAACAAATCAACAGGGAAACACAGGACTTAAACTACACTTTAGACCAACTGGACCTGGCAGACATCCATAGAACATTTCATCTATTAACTACAGAATATGCATTCTTCTCATCAGCACATAGAACATTCTCCAGGATAGACCACATATTAAGTCACAAGTCAAGTCTCAACAAATTTTTTAAAAATGAAATCATTTTAGGTATCTTTTTAGACCACAACAGATTAAAACTGAAAATCAATAACAAGCAAAACTCTGGAAACTATACAAATACATGGAAATTAAGCAACATGTTCCCAAACAACCTATGGGCCCAAGAAGAAATTAAACAGGAAATCAAAAAGCTTACAACTAATGAAAATAAAACACATCATAGCAAAACTTGTAGGATGCTGCAAAAGCACTATTAAGAGGGAAGTTTATTGCAATAAATGCTTGCATCAAAAGAATAGAAAGATTTCAAATAAACAGCCTAATGCTACACCTCAAAGAATTAGAAAAACAAGAACAATCCAATCCCCAAAGTAGTAAACAGAAAGAAATAATTAAGATCAGAGTGGAATAAATGAAATAGAGACCTCCAAAACAATACAAAAGATCAATGAAACAAAAATTTGACTTTTTGAGAAGACAAACAAAATAAACAAAGCATTAGCAAGACTAGCTTAAAAAAAGAAGAGAGAAAACCCAAATAATAAAAATAAGAAATGAAAACAGTCATTACAGCTGATACCACAGAAATACAAAGAATCATTAGAGACTATTATAAACAACTATACACCAACAAATTTGAAAACCTTAAGGAAATGGATAAATTTCTGGACATGTACAAACTAACAAGACTGAACCAAGAAGAAATAGAAAACTTGAACAGGAAAATAACAAGCAACAAGATTGAAACAGTAATCAGCAGTCTCCCAACAAAGAAAAGCCCAGGACCAGATGGCTTTACTGCTGAATTCTATCGAACTTTTAAAGAGGAATTAATACTAATTCTCTTCAAACTATTCCAAAAAATTGAAACAGATGCCATTCTCCCAAACTCATTCTATGAAGCCAGCATCACCCTGATACCAAAGCCAGACAAAGATATAGGAAAAAAAAAAAAAAAAAAGAAAACTACAGGGCAATATCTCTAATGAAAATAGATGCAAAAATCCTCAACAAAATATTAGCAAACAGAATACAGCAACACATGAAAAAAAACTATACACCATTATCAAGTGGGATTCATTCCAGGGATACAGGGATAATCCAACATATGCAAGTCAATAAATGTAATACAGCACATCAACAAAATCAAGGACAAAAAGCATATGATCATCTTAAATAGATGCACAAGAAGCATGACAAAATTCACCATCCCTTCATGATAAAAACATTCAGCAAATTAGGTATAGAAGGAAAGTATCTCAGCACAACAAAAGCCATATATGGGAAACCCACTGCCAACATCATTCTGAATAAGGAAAAGCTAAAAGCTTTTCCCTTAAGAACAGGAACAAGTCAAGGATGACCTCTCACTAATCCTGTTTAATATAGTATTAGAAGTACTAGCCAGAGCAATCAGGCAAGAGAAAGAAATAATGCACATCTAGATTGGAAAAGACAAATCTGAACAGTCCCTGTTTGCAGATGACATGATCTGATATATAAAAAACCTAAAGACTCTACAAAAAATTCTTAGAGTTGATAAATGATTTTAGTAAAGTTGCAGGATACAAAATCAACACACAAAAATCAGTAGCATTTTTATACTCTACTAACAAACTAGCAGAAAAAGAAAGCAAGCCCATTTACAGTAGTCACACAAAAAACAAAGTACCTAAGTATCAATGTAACCAAGGAGGGGAAAGATCTCTACAACAAGAAAAACAAATCACTGCTGAAAGAAATTAAAGAGGACACAAAAAGATAGAAAGACATTCCATGCTCTTGGATTGGAAGAATTAACATTCTGAAAATGTCCATGCTACCCAAGACAATCTATAGACTTAATGCAATCCCCATCAAAATACCAATGACATTCTTCACAGAAATAGAAAAAAAGTTCTGACATTCATATAGAACAACAAAAGACCCTGAATAGCCAAAGCAATCTTAAACAAAAAAATAAAGATGGAGGCATAACACTACCTGACTTCAAATTACACTACAAAGCTATCGTAACCAAAATAACATGGTACTGGCATAAAAATAGACATTCAGACCACTGGTACAGAATAGAGAACCCAGAAATCAACCCACATACTTACAGCCAACTGATCTTTGAGAAAGGCAACAAGAACATACACTGGGGGAAAGACTGTCTCTTCAATAAATGATGCTGGGAAAACTGAACATCTATATGTAGAAGAATGAATCTAGATCTGTACTTCTCACCATATACCAAAATCAACTCAAAATGGATTAAAGACTTAAGTATAAGACTTGAAACTATAAAATTCCTAAAAGAAAATATAGGGGAAACACTTTGGGAAGTAGGACTGAGCAAAGACTTTATGAATAAGACTCAAAAATTATATCAAACTAAAAAGCTTCTGCATAGCAAAAGAAATGATTAACAGAGCAAAAAGACAACCTACAGAATGGGAGAAAATATTTGCAAACTATGCATCTGACAAGGGATTAATATCCAGAATATGCAAGGAATTCAAACAACTTAAAAGTAAAAAAACAAGTAACCCAATTAAATAATGGGCAAAGGAGCTCAATAGGCATTTCTCCAAGGAAGATATACAACAGACACATGAAAATAATGCTCAATATCACTCAGCATCAGGGAAATGCAAATCAAAATCTTATTGAGATATCATCTCACCCCAGTTAGACTGGCTATTATCAAAAGACAGAGAATAACAAATGCTGGTAAGGATGCAGGGAAAGGGGAATTCTCCTACACTGTTGGTGGGACTATAAATTAGTACAGCCATTATGGAAAACAATATGGTGGTTTCTCAAACAACTACAGATAGAACTGCCATACAGTCCAGCAATCCCACTGCTGGGTATACTCAAAAGAATAAAAATCATCACATCAAAGAAATACCTGCACTCCCATGTTTACTGCAGCTCTATTTACTCCATAGCCAGGAGTAGGAACAAGCTAAATGTCCATCGATGCATGACTGGATAAGGAAAACATGGTATATTTACACAATGGAATACTACTCTGCCACAAAAAAGAATGAAATCCTGCCATTTGCAGCAACACGGATGAACTTAGAGAAAATTATATCGAGTGAAATAAGCCAGGCATGGAAAGAGAAACACTGCATGTCCTCACTCATAAGTGGGAGTTAAAAAAAAATTAAAAAATAAGAAAGATAACAATATTCCCAATAATTCATTGAACTTTCAAAAGGAGAGAATACAACTCAGGTCCCCAGAGGTGGGAAAGGGGGAGGGGGCAAGGGGTTGGTGAGAAATTAGTAAAGGGTCACAAAAAATGAATACATTGTGTAATGTTTTATATACTAATTATCCTGATTTGAACATCACATATTGCACACAGGTATGAATATTCAATGCTGTACCCCACAGATATGTACAATCAGTTATCTTTCAGTAAGTAAATAATAAATAAATAAAATTTTAAAAAAGAAATCTCAGCTAACTATCCAATTTCATTGCTTACAAGTTCTGCCTTCAACAAAACACTAGAACACAAACACAATTCAGCCAATTTCTTTGCTGCTTTATAACAAGGATTACCTTTTCTCTGTTGTCCAATAGCATGCTTCTCATTTCTTCCTGAAACCTCTCCAAAACAGCCTTCACTACCCATATTTCTACCAACATTCTGTTTGAGATTCTTTGTGTTTTCTAAGAAGATGGAAGCTTTCTCTCAAGCTCTCCTCTTTCCTTTCTGAGCCCTCACCAAAATTGCCTTTAGCAGTTTCTTCATGGCAATCTCAACTATTTTTTTTTTTAACATAAACCTTAAAATTCTTCCACCCTCTATTCATTACCCAGTTCCAAAGCTGCTCACATAATTTTAGGTATTTGTTAGAGCAGCACCCCCACTTCTAAGTACCAATTTCTGTCTTAGTCAGCTCAGGTGCTACAACAATGTACCATAGACTAGGTGGTTTATAAAGAGACATTTATTTCTCACAGTTCTGGAGGCTGGGAAGTCTGAAATCATGGTGCCAGCAGGGTTGGGTTTTGATAAGGCCGTCTTCCTGGTTTGGCCACGCAGTCTTCTTACTCTTATCTTCACATGGCAGAAAGACAGAGACAGAGAAAGAGAGTGCAAGCTCTTTGGTGTCTCTTCCTCTTTGCATAAGGGTGCTAATCCTAACATGAGGGCTCCATCCTCATGACCCAATCACCTCCTAATACCCCCACCTCTAAATACCATCATTTTGGTGATTAGAGATTCAATATATGGATTTTAGGGGAACACAATAGTTCTTAGCAGACATACTCCAAACTTTTTTTTTTTATTAATTTTTATTTTGTCAATATACAATGTATATGATTATTATGGCCCATCACCGACACCTCCCGCCCTCCTCCCTCTCTCCCCTCCCCCCCAAGAATGTCCTTTCCGTTTGTTTGTTGTAACAACTACAAAAAAAGTATAGTTGTTATATCTTCTTCCCCACCCCCCCCCCCCCGGTTTTTTTTTTTTTGTGTGTGTGTGTTTGTGGGTAAATTAATTTGTTTATTTTTTTGGGGTCATATTCATGAAGTCTGTGCCCAGCCCTATTTGCTGAAGGGTTTCTCCTATGTTTTCTTTAATAAGTTTTATTGTTTCGGGGTGTATATTTAAATCCTTGATCCATTTTGAGTTGATTTTAGTACATGGTGAGAGGTATGGGTCTAGTTTCAATCTCCTGCAAATGGATATCCAGTTATCCCAGCACCCTTTGCTGAAGAGGGAGTCCCGACCCCAGTGAATGGACTTGATGCCTTTGTCGAAGATCAAATGGCAGTAAGTGTGTGGGTTGATTTCTGGGTATTCTATTCTATTCCATTGATCAGTGTCTCTGTTTTTATACCAGTACCATGCTGTTTTGGTTATTATGGCTTTGTAGTATAGTTTAAAGTCAGCATACTCCAAACTTTTAACACTGGTATCTCATATGTATGTTGGGAAGGCTATAAGCATTTTTTCATATATCTTTATTTTGTTATAAGCATGCATAATTTATCCTATTTTCTAAAAGAGATCTTCCTCTTCCATTTGCTTTCTGAACAATTTGGTCCTAATGTTGTTGGGTGGGCTGAGTGAGGTAGGTGGGGGGACAGTGCCCTGGTGCAGAGGAAGCTGTTGGGGCTTGAGCAGGGTCAGAGCCAGCCTCTTGAAAGGAGACATGGTGTGGGGAGTCAGAGCCAGAGTGAGGTTGGGAGGTGTCCCTTGATGGGGACAGCTGACAGGGGCTGTGGATGCCCTAGCAGAGAGCAGAGCGTGCCCTGTTGGAGGGCTGCACGGTGCAGCTCATGTCTGCTTCTTACATCTTCAGGATTAGCATAAGGCTTGGAAATCTTGTATCTGGACCTTAAGAAAGATGTTTTGACAGTTCTGTGTAAATAAGAATACACAGGAGGCAGCCTGTGGTGGAGAGGCCAGGAGCACAGGCCTGACTCAGAACGTCCGGGGTCAGGATGCAGCTGGCCCCACTTGCCAGGACAGGCTATGGACTCTTCTGTTGCCTCATCTGTAAAATGGGGATAATGTTGGGTGACCAACTTGTCCCAGTTCTAGCACTAATAGTCCTACATCCCAGGAATTCCTCTTTCCTCCTCATCCAGTCCTGGGAAAACCAGGACAGTGGGTCACCCTAAATAATCCCACAGCTCTGGGTTGTCCTGGGGGTCAGGTGCCCAGCATGGGGTAAGGTCCTTTGGTAAAAGGTAATTATAGTTTTCATGAGTTTTGATAATAATGGAAACCATTAACAGACATGTTCTGCTTGGGAGAAGGAGTGAAATATTAAAGTCTAGTTTACTAATAGATTGGTGATTTTAAACAAGCCAGCCTGAGCGTCCAGCCAGAGTCCAAATGCACATTTTACTTAACTCTCAGAGGCCAGTGATGAGCCAGAGGATGGCTGGGCCTGCCAGGGCCCATTTCTTCTCCTGGTTGAGCACTCTCTGAGTCTAATTCACACATTTTCGAGGATGTAGGGGCCTCACGACTTTCTCTCCTCTGCAAGTAAGGAAGGGCTGCAGGAAGTGTTAGCAACCACAGGCCCCAATGAGAAAACAGGGTATTTCCAACCACATAGCCCAGGCCCTGACAACCAGGCAGCCAGGCTTTAAGAAGGTGGCTCTCAGATGCTGAGCACACCTACAACCAGGAGGAGCTTTTGCTACAGGCTGGAATTGAAACCCAAGAAGGGTAGTCGGATAAAACCCACAAGAAGGGCCCTGGACCAGGCATTCACTCATATAAGAATCTCTCTCTCTCCATCCATGGGTTCATCTCTCATTCTTTCACTCCTTCATTCATTCAAAAAGATCTAAATGTGTTTGATTCATGTGTTTAGTTCATTGAAATTACTAAAAAGATATCATTATTATTTTAAAAGCATGAAAACTTTGCAGTGAATTTCAGTGGAGAGCTGACATCTGCAGGGTCAGGAGCCAGCCCCTCGGCCCCTGCACTCCAAGCCCAGTGCATGTGGCTCTGTAGTCATGCGCCCCGAGGAGGATTCCAGTCTCAGCACTGAGCTGAGCTGTGCCCTGACTGAACTCACACCATGGGGTATTGTGAATATTAAAATCACCCAAGGAGCCTCTGCTATTCCAGCGCTCCCAGTAAACTCCATTTGAGACCTTCAGGCATCTGTTTGCACCTCAAGAACTACTTAAGGAGGAGTCCCCAGACACAGTGTCACCTGAAGTTTTAGAGGGCAGTTGCAGATAAAAACATTTTTAAATGACAACAATAGAATTGTAACATTTTAGAGACAACACATCTTTTAAATTATATTGTAAATCAATCAATAAAATATTTCATTTCCCAGAGTGTATTAATATCTTTAAGTGACATGATGTATGGTGAGATGAAACTACAGTAAATATCCAGGTGCAATACGCAGTGTGTTATAAATGTACCATGTGGCTAAGTTTTTCTGGATACCGAAGTAAGAAACATACTGCTCTTCAACCCTGATGATTTCAGCTATCCAGACTACACTTTAAGTTTATACACAGAAAAGCAACACCTTCTCCCCAGAAAATGACCACCTTATTTTTTCCCTGACACTGCATAGACATCATTTGGTATAGAACATTTTTAGATTTATGTGCTCAGTTGTAGAATCTTTGACAAGTAATGATGCTATAATGGATTTCTGAAAATGATCCAAGTATCTTCTTGCACATATATAACAGCATAACTTTCCATGGGGAGTCCTAAAAATATGGCAGGTACTGACTTTCCTGAGGGAGATGTGGCCACGGCTGGCAAATACCCAGGGCACTGTCCCTGCTTCTTCTCGTGGCCCTACTGATTAATCCGACTGGGTGTGCAGGATGGACCCTAACTGCCTGTTCCTTGTCCAGGTTAGACCTCTGTGCTCACAGGGGCCCTGTCTGTGTTCAACTTCACCTGCCCTTGCTGTGCAGGGTTTGGAACCCAGCATAGCATTCATGTCTCCACCTTCAGAAACTGCTGTACTAACCAGCATCCTTTATCTATGCAAGGCGGCCTGGGACTTGACTCTTCCCGCCTCAGCTCCCAGGGTTGCCACCAGCATTCATGTCTCCACCTTCAGAAACTGCTGTACTAACCAGCATTCTTTATCTATGCAAGGCGGCCTGGGACTTGACTCTTCCCGCCTCAGCTCCCAGGGTTGCCACAGTAGCTCTGGGCCACCCTCCAGGTGCTGCTGGGCCACACTGGCCAGTGTGCTAAACCCCGCCTGGACCGACGTGGACTCCCCAGAGTCTGCGTCACTGAAGATTGTGCTCGGGCTGCCAGAGATCTTGTGTGAGGGGGGTTGGGACCGAGCCTATACCCTACTTCCAGGAGGCTGGAGGCTGAATCTGGGATATTTTCTGACAAACGTAGCGTTGTAGAGCTCCCTACACTGAGTTCCATAATTTAGTAGCATGAAGAATTACAGTGATGCAATCTGTCCACAAATGAAACAAACACAGGCCTTTATGGACTGGCCTGGGAACCTAACCCCTGCATCGATGGGAAAATCCATTCTAAATTTTAAACAATAAGCCACGAAAGCACTGGCATGCCCATCCTGGGGACTGCCAACATGCCGGATGTGCTGCGGATCAGGGGAGCTGCTGGCGCCACCACCCAAGCCACAGGCACTGATGAGGACCTGAGCACTTCTCCAAGACAACTTAAATGTCCTTTCTCCAGGGCTCAGTCAGGACTAAGAGATCCTAATATCCAAAGTTTTTACATTAGGATTTCTATGATTACAAAAGGCAACACCTCTGGACATTGATGCCTTGATACCAGGGCACGTTTTTGCTCAGAGTCCCCTGTCTAACTTTTAAAGATTTCAGTTTACAGACATCTGCTCCGGGGTCTCCCAGGAGACCGAGAGGCTGGAATTGAATTGCATTGTTTAGTCCCTGCTGGCTCCGCCCTGCTCTGTTGGTGTAGAGCTTCTCACCGCCCTGACAGAGCTTTCTTATATACTCAGTGGTCATGGCTCCTATGGGTCCTGGAGTCAAAGGATCTTTCCATGGCCCCATCCACAAGCTCCTCCTGGTGCAACTCACTCCACTCGACTCCGCTTTCCATCCCTGGACCTCTATCATCACCAGGAGACCTGACAGTGACAGCCACTAAACATGTGTGGTGGTGACTGTGGGGGGTTCACAGCACATTGGGGGGGGGACATCCATGTAGACCCTGGCACCTGACCACTGCCTTTGAGTCCTCTGACCCGGGGCAGCCACTGGCCAGGTTTGCTTCTGACTTTCCTCTCACTCCTGCGTTGCTCAAATGGCCTTTCATTGCCGCAGCCACTGGGACAGTCCCAGCCATGAGAGCAAGTCCTGGACTGTCTGGTGAGCTGATCTGAGATTTAGCCAACATCCTGTGGTTTATATCAAATGGCAGCCTATTGTACACATGCATTCAGTCCCACCTGTGTGAGTTACGTGTGATTGTGTGGTTTTCAATTTTCCACATCCTGAAATTATTTCACGGAGGGGGTTGGCATAAGAACCAGCCTCTGTCAGTCGTGAACCTCTCAGGGCCCCCCTCCGTGTGTTGGGGAGCAAAGTGCTCTGGCCAGCTTCCCACATTTTGGTTGTGATGGTCGTTATTTTATCCTCTGTCACAGTCCATACTTATCTGAGCTGGCAGGCTTCACCCAGCGGTTGCTTAAACATGGAAGATGTTCAATTAACATCTCACCACTGACAGCAGTGTAGATCCTAGAACTTTTCAGCCATTGGAGCTGAGAAATTTGTCAACATTCCAGGACAGAGAAAACAGCAGCGCCAGAAAGCAGGCTTCCCCCGATTCCTGCAAAGCTTGTGCACGATTCCTGCAAAGCTTGTGCACGGACTGACGAGGGAGGCCGGTTCTTCCTGATCCTCAGCTCCCGTGGGGCTTCTGCTATATCTAAAGCAGGACATTGTTAATGCAGCCAAATTCACCCAAAGTGTCCAGTGAAACTGAGGCACAGTCAGACCAGGCATGGTCCACACATCGCTCACTAAATCAGACTTGTCTGGGCGGGTCCTCTAAAGGACAGAACGCAGAAGTCCAGAGCACCCGGCAAGTCACAGATCGGCAAAGCCAGGCCTCTGCATTTCCCTCCTTCCCTGGCTTCCCCTCCCCCCACCTGTTACCACTGCAGCGACTTGTGGCCTGCCTTCCACGTTCCCCACCGCCCTGTCTGCCTCCTCCCATCAAGGCCAGCTCCCCTAGTTTATATTCCTATTTCCAACCCCCTTCCCTCTCTTTTGATAGTGCTTCCCCAATTTCTCTTTCTTGAGGTGAGGTGGGCCAGAGTCAAAGATCAGGGGAGCTCTTTCTTTGTGAATTAAAAAGAACAGGTGGGTCAAGCAGGTATAGGTTTCCTGAACTCCTGGCAGGATCCTTCTTCAAGTCTCTCCTTAATTTTACTAAGAAAAAAGTAAAATCCCCAGACCGCAAGCTCTCTCTTTGCCAGCTTCAGCCCAGCCTTGTCCTCCAAAAGGCATTCATAATTATCCTGCTCTCCTCTGGGCCTCCTTCCTGGCTCCTGCCCAGAATATTCCAGGGTTTAGACTCCAGGAAAACTAGAAAAAACAACCCAAGGATTTGAAAGAGGCTATTTTGAAGAATGCCGTCTTTTTGTGCTGAAAACTCTAATAGTCATTAACTCTGTGATTCTTTCTTCATTGAGCTCTTTGTATTGAGAGGACCATGTTTGTTCCAGGACTCGTAGCTGACAAGTCAGCAAAGTGGCCGACTGCCCTCTCCCTCGCATTAGATAGCCCCCCTCGCTGCTTCCGGTGCTAAAATGCCTTTAAGTGGCAGGCCACGGTTCTGTAACGTGCTGCGCAGCGTGAGTGCCAATGCCCCTGAGAGGGGAGGGTCAAACAGTTCGACTCAGATGCCAAGAGCAGGTGCTGAGAGGAGGGGAGAGAATGACTGAGCTCAAGGACACCAGAGAGGCAGTGAGAGGGTGGGTGACCAGAGGAAGTCCCACAGCAGGGGTGGAAGGAAGGCCCTGGAAGACACAGTCCCTGCCCTTCCCAGCGTGGCCGAGGGCATGTGGGGCATGAAGGCTCCACAGGTAAGTGGCTCACCTGCGGTCCTCGACCCAGAGCCCACCTGCCAGGTGCGGCTGCTTTGTTTGTTTTGGTGCCTGTGGTTCTTCTCAAACCCATTTAGCCTTTGGGGTATAAAGAACGCCTTCTGGAATGTTCCTTTGGAAGAGTGAGTATGCAGTTGATGGGGCTCTTGCGTCTTGTTTCTTATCCCAGGTTCATCAGGAAAGAACAAAATAAGATCCTCATCCTCACATCCACGTGGGCCTGAGCCCATATGCCACGATCCTGCCCCACGGTGACCTCAGACTGCACAGCTGCAGGACAGTCACCAAGGACCCTGGAAGCCCAACAGATTGACCAACAGACTAAGTTAGGAAAGAAGGACGGTCACTTCCAGCAGGAGTGCCGTGCTACCGGGGGCGTGGGGGAAAGGGTTGTGAGAGAGATGGGTGGGGCACACCGGCCCTCAGCCCTAGCCACCTCCAATGGCTCAGAACCCACACCAAGGTGTCGCCTGAGCCACGGTTGCCCATTCAAGTTCCCTCTTCCTGGATCTCACACCCAAAGCTCCTGACTTATGGGTCTGGGTGATATGCAGCATCATGGTATTTTAACAGCCCCTCTCCCAGGTGACTGTGTGGGGCAGCCTGGCTTTAGTACTGCCTACATATGGCATTGTGTCCAGTCACCAGTGCAGGGGTCAGGGAAGCCTGGTCGTGATGGGAGGTGGGGGCTGGAGGGCTTGGTACCAAGGACAGAAAGGGCAGGAGTCATTGCACTCAGTCTGGAAGGTGTCTATGATGACTCTGTAATTCAGAAAGAGCATAGGAGTGCTGTGGGCACCTAAGCCTGAGAAGCAGGTTAAAAATGCCCAGTCCTTTGGGATGTGTATTTGAATCACCTGGGAATATGCCTGGCACTCACCACCCTCCAGCAGAATCTCTGGGGGTCTCAGGCCTTAGCTTTTGCTATAGGGCAGAAGGAAGGGTGTGGAGTGAGGTCATCAGGAAAGAGCAGGGAGCAGGGACTCCAGGGACTGGAGACCATCCTGGGGTGGGTCATTGCAGTGAGGCCAGGACACGGGTCTAGGAAGATGGGCACAGCAGCCCTGGGACTGGAAGCGCCGGTCCAGCGTCACTGATTCCTGAGACAGTGAAGCCAAGGGGAAGGGAGGCGAGCTCTCCGTGCTCCCCAAGTTTTTGTCATCCTGGGACTGTCCAGAATGTTCCCGTCCCCACACTCGGCTGCTGCACAGGAGAGGGAAGCAGCAGGAGCGGAGAGGGGCACAAGTCTCCACCTCTTTCAGTGGTGAATCCACGAGTGCCCGAAGACAGTGAATCAGGCTGGTTGGTCCGGGTCACCCCCAGACTGCTCCACACTGTCCTCTGCCATTCGAGATGCTCATTGGCACTGGCAGCTGCCCCAGCCCGGAGAGGCGAGGCCATGGGCTGGGCAAGGGTCCAGAGCCGCAGGGATGTGGGCAGACACCCAGATGATGAGCTTGACCGATGCCTGCACCTTCAAGGGGGTGTCCTGCTCTCCTCTGGTGTCCAGTGAGCACAACTTCTCACCTGAGGAACCCAGCATGTCCAAGGTGGGAGACACACCAAGGGCAGCGTGGGGACAGGGAGAGTGCTGGTCTACAGCCGGGGGGGAGGTATCAGGGTGGTGGGGGATGGGCAGAGGTGCTAGGGACACAGCATCACCCAGTAGACCCAAGGCCACTCTCACATCCACAGGGTCCCTCAGCTCAGTGCTCACAGCCCCTGTTCCGGGGCTAACGCCCTGGCCAGCTTTGTTTCCCCTTCTGGTCTCCTTTCTACATGCTGCCATCTGACAGCCCACGCAGCAGCTCCATCATGTCTAAGAGCAGAAGCTTGATGTAGCTGAAATAGTGAAGTGTTGACACGGCATCCAACTACAGGTAGTGCAGTGTGTTACGCTGATGCAAGGCTCCAAGTTCATACTCCAAGGTGTTCGTCACATGAACCGCAGCTGCACACATGGGGGCTTGCCTGTAGCTAACCGCAAACCCTTCCAGAATCCCTTGAGACCCTCCCTCAATTGAAGCAGAAAAACCCCAGTAAGTGGGTATTAACACCTACACCTCAGAATCTCAGCTGACGTCAGTGTTTGTTTATCTTTATAAACACAGTGTTGCACACAGTGTTGTGCACGGTGGCTTTACCTTCATTTCTAAGGTAATAGAGTCTGTGACAAGCACAACATGCTATTTTAATTAAATTGCCATTAAGGTCATTTTAGGTCATTTTTTAAAAATAGAGAGCATTTTACTCAAATTGTGGGTTGTAATTGGGTGAGGTGGCAATCTTCCACGTGGATGGGAAATTAAGAAAATGGTAAAAATGTCTTTTTTGTATAGACCTGGTGTTGCCCAAGACACGTTCCCCAACTGTTTGTGGGAAAGGGAATATACCCCTGGCTTGCAGTCACAGGACAGTGACCTCACCACAATCGGGGTTACTGCACTGGTGTTATTATTAAAGATGGGTTGCAACATTCATCTACTGACCTGGTTCCTGGAAATGCAGTAATAAAACTCTAAGAAATGATGCCCACGTGGCAGACCAAACCAACCCAAACAGCAACCAGCTGCAGGGGAGAGGAGGGCAGTTGTGGGAGAGAGGTCTAACTTCAGACCTCTGTGGAAATGGCTGAGTGTCTGGAGGCCAAGCTTCAGAGAAGGATCTGGGGAGTGGACTTAGCAGCTGAGGACTTCAAAACAGCTATGAAAAGTATGTTTAAAATAGAGTAAAAGATGGACAAAAGAGGTGCAAAGAGGAAGCATTTTAATGGAGAATTGGAATCTGCAAAAATTTATCAAATGGACATTCTAGAAGAGCAAACGAATACATGAGGGTGATTCAGACAGCTCTAACAGCAGGTGGACACAGCAGAACACGAGGTTCACAAGCTCAAGACAGATCAGTAGAAAATGTCCGAAATGAATCAGAGAGAGAAAAAAACGGTGACAACAGAGCAAAGTGTAAGATGCATAGGACGGGATCAGCATAAACACAGGTATGACCACAGTTCTAGAAAAAGAGAGGGGGCAGGGATAGGGAGAGACATGGAGGGAGGGGGAGAGCGGAGGAAGGGGAGAGAGGGAGGGAAGAAGCAGTATTCGAAGAAACAGTAGCCAAATATTTTCTAAATCTTACGAAAGACAGCAACCCACAGATTCAAGAAACTCAATCCAAGCGGGATGAATAACTTAAAAAATCATACTTAGGCCCATCATAACCAAACTGCCTACAAACAAGTCTATAAATTAACAATTATCATTAATAAACGATTTTAGGCAGTTCACTCACATGTGGAAATTAAACAATGCTGTCTTAGATAGTCAACAGTTCAAAGAAGAAATTACAAGAGAAATTAGGAAACACTTTAAGATGAGTGAAAATGAGCCGCATCAGACCAAAACATGTGGGATGCAGTGAAAGCAGAGCCTGGAGGGAAACTTAGACTTGTAAGTTCTTATACTAAAAAAAATAACAAACTAAACCCAAAGCAAGCAGAAGAAAGGAAATAATAATGATTAGCACGGCTGCAGGATACAAGTTAACACACAAAAATCAATTCCACATCTATATACTAGCAATAATTGGGCTGTGAGATTAAAGTATATCATTTACAAGAAAATAAAACACATAAAATACTTAAGAATAAGTCTGACTAAAGACGGACAAGAACTCGGCACTAAAACCTTTATAATATTGGCTGAGAGAATGTAAGGACAGACAAATGGAGAGATGTTCCATATTCATAGATTAGGATATTTAATGTTGTTAAGATGTCAGTTCTCCTCAAATTAATCTATAGATTCAATGCAATTCCAAGGCAAATCCCCAAAAGATTTGTTTTCTTCTTTCTCTCCCTCCCCATCTTTGAGGACAGTTGACAAGGCGATTCTAAAATGAATGTAGGCATACATGATCCAGAACAGCCAATACAACCTTGAAGAAAACCAAAGTTGGCGAACTTACACTGTCACATTTCAAGACTTAAAAATGACTGTGATTAAGATGGCGTGGGATTGGTATAAGGACAGACAAACAGACCAGTGGAGAAGACTGGATAGTCCAGAAGTATACCTTCCTCCCATATACGGCCACTTGGTAGTATCAGAGAGCCAGTGCGATTTACTGAAGAAAGGACAGTGTTCTCAATAAATTGTGCTGGAGCAACTGAAGAAGTATATGGAAAAATGCACATTTCAGCATACACAGAAATTAACCCAAGATGGACCATAAACTCAAATGTGAAAACAAAAACAATGACGCTTCTAGAAAAACATATGAAAATATTTTCATATTTTTGTGGCAGGCAGAGATTTCTTAAAGACATAGTGGGTTACTTCAAAAAGTTCGTGGAAAAATAAAATTGAAAGACAATATGAATCTTTCTATGAAATTTTTGAAGTACCCTCATACACACACACACACACACACACACAGAGAAGAAAACCCCAAAACACTAACCATAAAATAAAATATTGATTAATTCAATGTCATTGAAACTAAAAACATATGTTATCAAACACACACACACACACACACACACACACACACACACACACACACACACACACACACACTCCATTAAGAAACTTCATGGCAAGCTCCAGACTGGAAAAACATATTTACAATGCATCTATGTGACAGAGGATAAATATCAAAATACATGGAGCAACCCTACAAACTAACGCTAAAAACAAAACAATACAATTTAGAAATGGGGAAAAATTGAAGAGGCACATCATCAGCCAGTACAAAAAGGCCAGTTAAAACCCTGATGCTACAATCACCACACACATATCAGAATGGCTACATGTTTTAAAAATCAGCAGTGCAAAGTGCTGTCCAGGATGTGGAGCAACAGGGGCTCACACGTTGCTGGGGGGACTGCAAGTGGCACAATTTGGAAAACTCGTTAGTCGTATCTTCCAAAGTTAAACATATTCTTATCTCGTAACCTGCGCATCGCATTGCGAGAGAACTAAGTGTGGATGTCCGCCAAGAGACAGGCACAAGAATGCTGACAGCAACTTCATTCACGGTAGCTCAAAACTGGGACCAGCTCAAAAGACCATAAACAGGAGAATGAAAAAATACACCGTGGTACAAGAGAATGAGCTACGGATACACACGACAATGTGCATGGACCCCAAAAGCGTGAGTGAAAGAAGCCAGACACAGACTAGTAACACTGCATCCCAATTACATGACCATCAGGAATAAGCAAAACTAATCTACTGTGATCGAAGCCAGAGCAGTGTTGACCTCTAGAGATAGGGATTGATCAGGATGCAGAACAAGGAACACTTTCACATGACGCAAATGTTCTATATCGGGATCTGGGTAGTGAAAATACAGGTGTACAGACGTGTGAAATTCAGAAGCTTTACACTAAGATTTGTGCAATTTACTTTTTAAAAAGAAAGGAAAAACATCCTCCTCACCAGAATGAAAAAAACTGCAGTCTCTGGAGCCTGAGCTGCCTGTTTTGAATCTGAGATTGGGTACTTTCTTGCTGTGTCACCTTGGGCAGGTGAAATAACCTTTCTGTGCCTTACTTTCCCATTGTGGATAACAACAGTGTCTGGTTCAGAGTCATGACAACGATTAAGTGAGTTAGCTGATATGAAGTTCTTAGCACAGTGCCAGGCACCTAATATGGGCTCCACGGCCATTTGTCCTTGTCACCAAGTGACTGCTAAGCTCCCTTCGAAGGCTGAGGTCTCCGAGGCTTCCCCAGCTCACTTTCCCCACTTTGCAGCAATAATCATTGGCCAGAGCTATCATGATAGGATGTCATTTAAGTTACTCTAGAGCTTCTCCCCTAGACCCTGATGAATTTCAGTGTTTGCTGTAATAGTTTTCAACGTATGTTATAAAAAATAAATTTTACCATGTTCACAAATGTAAAACCCATAATCTGCCGAAAAGTAGGAGATAGGTGGATTTTCATACTCAGGTCACTCTGTGGACAGACAGGTAGTGGGTACTGTTTTATGCCCAGTAACCTGGGAGGGAACAGAACTGTCCTTTAGTAACCTCACTCGCTTCCTGCTTTCTGCAGTACTAATTACATTCGGCAATGTTATCACACATAGGATTGCATCATGCGTACTTTAAAGCAATTCTCCTCGTATCATAAAACAGAAACTGAATCATTGTTTGTGCTTGGGGAGGGGGGGGGTACATGTCTGCAGTGATGAAGACTGAAATTTTGTCTCACCTAAAGAAGAGTCTTCCTCCTTTATTAATTGCAAAAATAAATATACTTCACTGCAGAGAGCTCTGGCAGCAGAAAGACTTCTTGGGAAATGTTTATATCTAAGTTTGTGGGTGAGTCACAAAATAAGGCTTTTTAGTAAAATAAATATAAAGGTACAGAGTAAGTGTAACTAACTGCATGTAGATCAAGGAAAATGTTTCCTAGTTTAGGCAGCAAATAATCATTTGTGGTGTAAACTGATGTAAGGATCTCTCACTTAAATCAGTCAGTCAACAAATATTGGAGACCTTCCAGGAGGAAGGCATCTGCTAGATTTGGGGTATACAGTGAGAATGAGTCACAGCCCAGAAAATGAGAGGGGAGGAGGCACCATGAGGATTGTTCTCTGGAGCAAGGATCCTGCACTTGGTGCCAGGTGAAGGTGGGTACAGGTGGGCCAGACGTCCAGGTGGGCCTGCAGCTGGGCTGTGAATCAACTCAGATCTGCCTCTGCAGTGAGCCTGCCCCAGCGGGGTGAGGCTGGCCTGTCATCTTAGATTGCCCCATCACGGGAGGGTCCCAAGCAACAGGTCTCTGGATGCTTGCAGAGAAACCTCTGGGGACAGCCCATGGCTTCCTGGCCTCTGGCTCCCAGTCAGCGAAGAAGAATTCTGACTAGTGTGGTCGTCATTAATACAGTCTGCCTCGCAGTTGGGTGGTTTGACTTTCAACACTTTGACCTGTACTATTCCTTGATTCTGGGTGACCTGCCCTGAATTAGTCTGTGTGAACTCTGTTCGGCCAATTTTCTTCTACTCGAGTGTAGAGCTTCGCCACCCTGAACTTCATCTCCCCAGACCTGAGCCTGAGCCTGCAGCTCAGCAGACACTGTGGGATCGCCTCCTCCGACTGGAGCTGTCCTTGGTGCTGGGAACGCAGGGCGGACCACACAGAGGAAGCCCTGCCCTCAAGTGTGGTCCCGTTTGGGAAACAGAAAACCTACATATCAATAGAGACTGATGTCACTTTGGAGAAAAAGACAGCTCATGAGGGGAACAGAGAGTGACAGGGGAGGATTTGGAAGCCAAGGCTCTTATACAGACTGGGCATGTTCTAGGGTGTTTCGTGAGCCCAACACAGGCTAGAGACGGTTCTTGGCTTAGGCCAGGGGAACTCTTGTTGTGTAGTTTGGGGGAGAGCCAGCCAGAGGCAGGCTGGGGACGTGGGTCTCCGGCCCCCAGCACTCTTGCCCTGTGGGGTCAACTCTTCAGGTACCCTAGCCCAAGGGCTTGATTTCTGTAGTTGTGTCCTCCAAGCCGCCTCCTCCCCATGCTGTGCCTCTGTCATCTGTGCAGCTCAGTGTTCCATGGATTGAGCTACCACCAGCACTCCCCTCTACAATGCAGGCTCCACATGAGCAGGAGTGTTCCCCCACTGGTGGTCCCCTGAGTCCCTGAGCCAAGGTTCCACCATAGACCCTTCTGGCTCCCCTGCCTGGGCCATTTCCAGAGACTTGTGAGGGAAACTGACAGTGTGAATGTGTAAATTCAGATGGGTTGAGTGTTAGTGAAAAGTACAATGCCTTAATACTTAATACTGAAATGTTAGAAAACTGAGGTTGAAAATTAGACCTAGGAGTTCCTTTGTGCATTTATCCACTCGTTTTCCTTGCAGAACGTCCTGCACAACGGTTCAGCACAGGAAGCAAATAAGAGCCCGACCATCTGGGGAGAGATGAGCAGGTAGAAGGAGGGTCGTGATCTCGTGTTAGATGCAGACCAGCCCCCTCCTCTCCTCCCTCTTCTTGGCTCCCAGGCTCCTTAGTTACCCCCATCTTATTAAACAGTCACAGTTGTACTCTTTTTATTCCCGTTTTACTGATGGAGACTGAGGCTCTGAGATGTTAAAAACTGGGCCGGTATCGCAGACAGCTGGTGAGACAGCCCCTACTGCCCCCCCCCCATTCCTAGGGAGAAGGCAGAGCATCCTAACTTGACTCTGAGTTCCCCTATGTTGGTATTGGGGCCGCCATCTCTCCTCTTCCTTACACAGATGTGCCTGCTTCTGTGGCTTTCTTACCTAATGGGGGTCCTGTCCTCACCTTATCAAGCTAACTGTTGACAACAGATGGTTGCAAAGGCCCCCTTGCTCTGCAGCCCAGTTGCTCTAGTCCTGGGAGACTGTGCCTGTCCTCTCTCTGTTCTCCCGAGCTCCTCCACTCACTTCCCTGCTCCCCACCCTCTACGTCACATCTACTATTTGCCACAGGTTTGGCCTGAGGCCACCACATCCAGAGTGGCCTCACTCGGGACTATCTTGTGACTTTGAAAATTACGCTATTTATTCTGAGATAATTGTAGATTCATATGCAGTTTTGAGGAAGAACACTAAGAGAGCCCATGTATCCTTTACCCAGTTTTCCCCAATGGTAACATCTTGCACAACATAGTACAATGTCACAACCAGGATATTGACCTTGACAACAGTTAAGATACAGAACATTTCATCCCCACAAGGATTTCTGATGTTGCCCGTTTATAACTGTGCCCCCTTCCCTTCCACCTCCATCCCTTCCTTAACCCCAGCAATCACTAACCTATTCCCCATTTGTGTAATTTTGTTGTTTCAAGAATGTTACATAAATGGAATCATACAGCATATATTCTTTGGGCTTGGCTTTTTCCAGGAAAACCCTATGGAGATTCATCCAGATGTTGCATGTATCAATAGTTCACTCCTTTTTATTGCTGAGTAGTATTCCATGCCATGGATGGACACAGTTTAACTATTCTCCATTGAAGAACATCTAGGTTGTTCCTAGTTTGGGGATATTACAAACAAATCTGCCTTAAACATTTGTGTACAGGTTTTAGTGTGGGTGTAAGTTTTCATTTCTTTGGAAAAAATGCTCACGGGTGCACTTGCTAGGTTGAATGCTAATTGCGTCTTCAGTTTTTAAGAAAGTGCCATGCTGTTTTCCAGAGGGGCTGTGCCTTTTACATCCCACCACCAAGGTATGAGTGATCCGGTTTCCCTGCAGTCTCACATTTTGTGGTGTTGCCCTTGGCATTGTCACTATTTTTTATTTTAGCATTCTGATAGGTGTCCAGTGTTAGCTCATTATGGTTTTTATTTGCATTTCTCTAATGGCTAATGATGTCAAATGTGCTTATTTGCTATGTGTATGTATATCTTCAGTTAAATGTCTGTTCATGTCTTTTGCCCATTTTCTAATTGAATTGTTTGACTTTTTTTCACAATTGAATTTTGAGAATTCTTCATACATTCTAGACTCTAATCCTTTGTTAGATTTGAGGTTTTGCAAATATTTCCCCCCAGACTCTAACTTCTCTTTTTATCTTCTTAGCAGGGTCTTTGTCAGAGTCAACATTTTTCATTTTGATGTAGTGCAACTTATCAATTTTTCAGTTTATGGACTATGTTTTGGTGTCGAGTTTAAGAACTCTTTGTCTGACCCAAGATCCTAAGATTTACTTCTAATTTTTTTCCTAAAAGATTTATTGTTTTAAGCCCATGATGTATTTTGAGTTAATTTTTGTGTAAGGCACAAAAATTCATAATTCTTATGAATTAAGTCCAGATATTTCTTTTCTTTTTTCTTTTTTTTTTATGACTATGAATATTCAATTGCAGCATTTGTTGAAAAAGCTGTTCTTTCTCTGGTGATTTGCTTTTGTACCTTTGTCAAAAACCAGTTGGACATGTGTATACAGGTATAATTCTGGATATTCTATTCTGTTCCATCGATATTTGTGTCTATCCTTTTGCCAATACCAAATAGTCTTGATTATTGTAGCTACATAATATGTCTTGAAATCATGTAAACTGATTATTCCTCTGTTATGCCTTTTTTTTCAAAAAATTTAATTATTCTAATTGCTTTGCCTTTCCTTAAATTTTAGACTAATCTTGTTTATGTCTACAAATATCTTGTTGGGTTTTTAACAGGAATTGCATTAACTGTGCATATCAATGTGGGAAAAGTTGAAATCTTTATTATGTTAAGTTTTCCAATCCATGAACATGGTATGTCTTTATTTATTTATTTAGATCTTTAGTTTCTTCTATCATTGTTTTGTAGTTTTTAGTATACAAGGTTTACACTATTTCTTTTTGTTTGAACAATTGTAAATGGTATAGTGCTTTTAATTTCACTGTCCATGTGTTCATTGCTAGAACATAGAAATAAATTTTATTTTTGTATGTTTATCTTGTATCTTGCAACCTTGCTGAACTCACTTATTTTTCCAGGAGTAATTTTGTAGATTCCTTGGTATTTCCTAGGTAGACAAGCACGTCATTTGAAAATAGGGACAGTTTTATTTTTTCCTTCCCAACCTGTATGCCACTTATTTCCCTTTTTTGTTTTACTACACTGATTAGAATTTCCAGCACTTTGTTGAATAATAGTGATGAAAGAAAACATTCTTCAATTATTCTTGATCTTAAGGGAAAACACTCAGCTGTTCATCATTAATTGTTCTGTTAGCTATAGATTTATTATAGATGCTCTTTATCAAATTGAGGAATTTCTTCTCTATTCATATTTTCTTAGTGTTTTTATCATGAATAGGTGTAGAATTTTGTCATGATTTTTCTGTATCAATTAGCATGATCATGTAGTTTTTCTTCCTTAGTCTGTTAATATGACATACTATATTGATTGACTTTCAGATATTGAACCAGCCTTGCATCTTGGAATAAACCCAACTTGGATATGGTGTAT
>NW_007727538.1:101965-104272 GCF_000696425.1 Galeopterus variegatus
TACTTCAAAAAGTTCGTGGAAAAATAAAATTGAAAGACAATATGAATCTTTCTATGAAATTTTTGAAGTACCCTCATACACACACACACACACACACACACACACAGAGAAGAAAACCCCAAAACACTAACCATAAAATAAAATATTGATTAATTCAATCTCATTGAAACTAAAAACATATGTTATCAAACATACACACACACACACACACACACACACACACACACACACACACACACACACTCCATTAAGAANAAAACATTCTTCAATTATTCTTGATCTTAAGGGAAAACACTCAGCTGTTCATCATTAATTGTTCTGTTAGCTATAGATTTATTATAGATGCTCTTTATCAAATTGAGGAATTTCTTCTCTATTCATATTTTCTGAGTGTTTTTATCATGAATAGGTGTAGAATTTTGTCATGATTTTTCTGTATCAATTAGCATGATCATGTAGTTTTTCTTCCTTAGTCTGTTAATATGACATACTACATTGATTGACTTTCAGATATTGAACCAGCCTTGCATCTTGGAATAAACCCAACTTGGATATGGTGTATAAATTTTCAAATATATTGCTGAATTAATTTACTAATATTTTGTTAAGGTCTTCTGCATTTATATTTATGAGGGATAGCAGTCTGTAGTATTCTTTTTTATACTTTGATTTTGGTATCAGAGTAATACTAGCTAAGTAAAATGAATTGGTAAGTGTTACTTTCTCTTCTATTTTCTGGAGGAGATTGTATAAAATTGGTGTCACTTTTTTAAACATTTGGTAAAATTTTCCAGTGAAACCATCTTGACCTGGGGAGTTTCTTTTTTTTTTTTAATTATAAAAACATGACTTTAATATCACTAATAGTTATAGGGAGGGCTATGCAAATAGCCTATTTATATTCAGTGAGTTGTAATTCGTGTTATTTGGGAAATTGATTCATTTATCTAAGTTGTCAAATTTATGTGTGTAGAACTGTTTGTAGTCTTTCCTTAGTATCCTTTGGTTGTTTGTGGGATCTGTAGTGATATTCCATGCTCCATTCCTAATATTAGTAATTTATGTCTTCTCTCTTTTTCCTTTGCCAGTCTTACTAGAGGTTTGTCAATTGTACTGATTATTTCTAAGAAACAGCTTTGCATTTCATTGATTTCTGCTCTTATGTTTATTATTTGCTTTCTTTTGTTTTACTTTGCTCTTCTTTTTCTACATTTTTTCTACAATAGTTTAGATTATTGACTTGAGACTTTTCCTCATTTCCAATGTGTATGAATTTAGTGCTATAAATTTCCCTCTCTTCACTATTTTGTCTGTGTCCTGCAAATTTCAATATGTTGTATTTTCATTTTTATTCAGTTTAGTGTAGTTTTATTACCCTTGAGATTCCCTCTTTGACTTATGGATTATTTAAAACTGTGTTGTTTAGATTCCAAATGCTTGGAAGTTTTTCTTATATCTTTCTGTTATTGATTTAAAGTTTGATGCCACCGCAATTGGAGAACACAGTCTGTATGATTTGAATTATTTTAAATATGTTGAGGTTTGCTTATGGCCCAGAATATGTTCTACATTCTATCTTGGTATATGTTACATGGAACATGTATTCTGCTATTGTTGGCTGGAGTGTTTTATAAGTATGGATTAGATCCTGTTGGTTAATATTGTTACTGAATTCTCCTATATCCTTGCTGATTTTTGATTTAGTTGTTCTAGCAATTCTTGAGAAAGAGGTGTTGAAGTATACAACTATGAGTTTATTTCTTCTTTCAGTTCTATCAGTTTTTGCTTCACATATTTTGCAGCTGTATTTTTTGGTTCATACATATTTAGTATTGCTATGTCCTCTTGGTGGATTGAGCCTTTTATCATTATGTAATAGTCCTCTCTGTTTCTGGTAATTTTCTTTGTGATAAAGTCTCCTTTATCTGGTATTAATATAGCTACTCCTGCTTTTGATAAATGTTTTCATGATATAGTATTTCCATCCTTTTACTTTCAAGCTGCCTATAACATTATATTTGAAATGAATTTCTTGTAGATAGCATATAGTTTAGTTAAGTTATTTAAACCACTTTTCCAATCTCTTTTTTAAATGGTGTGGTTAGATCATTTCCATTTAATATTAAGTATTGACATATTGGGGCTTAAGTATGCATTTTGTTTTCTTTTGTTTTCTGTATGTTCTATGTTTATCACTTCCCTCTTTTTTTCCCCCTGCTTTCTTGGGAATTAATTGAACATTTTTAATAATTTTATTTAAACTTATCTATATTATTTTTGAATGTTTCTCTCCATATAGATTTTAAA
>NW_007727538.1:105781-106735 GCF_000696425.1 Galeopterus variegatus
TCCGGTACGGGCACGACACTGAGGGTTGCGATCCGTTGCCCGTCACGAAAAAAGACAAAAAAAAAAAAAAATTCCTTTTGCTATTATTTTAGGTTATATTGACTGGTGCCAATTTTCCTTAGTTTTATTTATTTATTTATTTATTTATTTTTTGTCTGAGAATGTCTTTATTTTCCTTTTATTCCTGGATATTTTTGCTTGATATAGGACTCTGGGTTGACATGGTTTTTGTTTTGTTTTGTTTTTTCCCTTTCAGGAAATAAAAAATGGTGTGCCAATTTCCTTCTGGCTTCTATTGATTCTGATGAGAAATGTGCTGTCATTAGAATTGTTTTTCCCTATAGTTAAGGTGTTGTTTCTCTCTTACCACCTTCAAAATTTGTTCTGTGTCTTCAGTTTTCAGAAGTTTGACTATGATGTGTCTTGGTGTAGATTTATTTGGGTTTATCCTGTTTGGAGTTTACTCAGTTTCTTGAATCCATAGGATTATGTCTTTTGCAAAATTTGAGAAGTTTTCAGCCATTATTTCTTTGATTATTTTTTCAACCACCCAGCACATCTGGGATTGTTAGAGTGTCCTTTAGATTTTTTGTTATAGTCTCACATGTCCCTCCGGCTCTGTTCATTTTTTGTTCAGTCTATTTTCTCTCTGTTTTTCAGACTGGGTGTTTTAGTCCATTTTGTGTTGCTATAACAGAATACCTGAGACTGGGTAATTTATAAAAAAAGAGGTTTATTTGGCTTATGATTCTGGGGTGGTTGTATCTGGCATGGGCCTCAGGCTGCTTCTACTCATGGAAGAAAGTGGCAGGCTGCTGGTGGGTATGAGCAGATCACATAGTGAGAGGAAGCAAGAGAGACAGAGAGAAGGTGCCAGGGTACTATAAACGACAAGCTCTTGCAGGAACTAATAGAGCAAGAACTCACTCACTACCCCTCCTCCCCCAGGGAGAG
>NW_007727538.1:106798-109876 GCF_000696425.1 Galeopterus variegatus
TGCCCCTGGCCCCCCAAAACTCATGTCCCTCTCACATACAAAATACAATCATTCCATCCCAGCAGTCCCAAAAGTCTTAGCTTGTTCTAGCACCAACTTAAAAGTCCAAAGTTCAAAGTCTTCTCTGAGACCAAAAGCAAAAGGCCTTCCAGCTATGCACCTGTAAAAGTCAAAACCAAATTTATCTACTTTCAAGATACGATGGTGGAACAGACATTGGTTATACATTCCCATTTGACAAGGGAGGAATAGGCCAGAAGAAAGGAAAAACAGGCCCCAAACAAGTCCAAACCCCAGCAGGGCAGACATTATGTCTTAAAGCTCCAAAATAATGTTCTTTGACTCCAAGTCCTGCATCCTGGGCACAATTGGGCATTTGGGCCCCCAAAGCATCAGGCAGCCTTGTTCCCACAGCTCTGCCAGGCACAGCACAGTGGGCTGTGCTGGTGCCTGTGGCTTTTCCAGGCCTGTGTTGCATGTTACCAGTGGTCCTGGAGTTCTGGGGTCCTGGTGGCAGACCTGCTACGTTGGCTGTACTAGACATTTCTCTGGTGGGGGTTCTCTGTGGGGGATCTGACCCCACTTTCCTACTTGGCATTGTTTTAGTAGATGTCCTCTGCAGTGGCTCTGCTCCTGTGGCAGGTCTCTTCCTGGGCCTCCAGGCTTTTCAATACATCCTCTGGAATCTGGGTGGAGGCTGCAATGCCTCCACTGCTCTCATATCCTGCTGGCCTGCAGACTTAACATAATGTGGATGCCACCAAGGTTTCAGGACTCTACTCTCTAGGGCTGCTGCATTAACCACACTTGGGGCCACTCCAGCCAGAGCAGCTGGGATGCAGGGAGCAGGATCCTGAAGGCAGCTGTGCCCCAGGTCTGTCCTTCAGAATAACTCAGTCCTTCTAGGCCTCAGGGTCTGTAATGGGTGGGGCACCCTTCCAGATGTCTGAAATACCTGCAGGGCTTTCCTCTCATTTTCTCTGCTATTAGCATCTGGCTGCCTCAATGCCAAGATAATGTCTTTAGCAACCAGTTTATCTGCTTCACCCTTGCATTGTTCACCATCTCTCTGCTTCTTTACCACATGGCCAGGCTGCAAATTTTCCAAATCTTTACACCCTGCTTCCCTTTTAAATTCTGGCTTTACATCATGATTTTGCTGCCATAACTCAGAGCAGGCTGTTAAAAGCAACTGTGCAGCTTACTTAATGCTTTGCTGCTTAAAAACTTCTTTGGCCAAATGCTCTGGTTCACAGCTCTTAAGTTCCAACTTCCGCAAAGTCCAAGGGCATGGACACAGTGCAGCCAGGTTCCTTGCTGTGGTGTAGCAAGGGTGATCTTTTGTCCAATTCCCAATAAGTTCCTCATTTCTAACTGAGACCTCATCATCCGCATGGCCTTTACTGTCCACATTTCTATCAGCATTCTGCTCGCCACCACGTAAGTCTCTAAGACATTCCAAACTTCCCTCATCTTTTTCCCTTTTTCTAAGACCTCCAGACTCCTCCAACCTTTTCTCAGTACCCAGTTCCAAAGCCATATCCACATTTTCAAGTGTCTGTTACAAGAAACACCCCACTTCTCTGGTACCAATTTTCTGTTTTAGTCTGTTTTGTGTTGTTATAACAGAATACCTGAGACTGGGTAATTTATAAAGAAAAGAGGTTTATTTGGCTTACGATTCTGGGATGGTTGTATCTGGCATGGGCCTCAGGCTGCTTCAACTCATGGTGGAAAGTGGCAGGTTGCCAGTGGGTACAAGCAGATCACATGGTGAGAGGAAGCAAGAGAGACAGGGAGGAGATGTCAGGGCCCTATAAACAACAAGCTCTCACAGGAACTAATCCAGCCAGAACTCACTCATTAATCCCCCCACCCCCAGGGAGAGCATTAATCAATTCATGAGGGATTAGCCCCTATGACTCAATCAGTTTCCAACACTGCCACATTGGAGATCAAATTTCCACATGAGTTTTGGAGGGGACAACACATCCAAACTCCATCACTGGGTAATTTCTATGGTTCTATCTTCTCGTCTACTGATTCTTTCCTTTGTCTTTTCTATCTGGTGTTGAGCCCATCTGCTGAGTTTTTTATTTTGGTTATTTTATTTTTCAGTTCTAAAATTTCCATTTTGTTCTTCTGTCTTCTATTTCTTTGCTGAGACTTTCTACTTTTTTCATTTTTTTCAAGTGTGTTCAAAGTTGCCTACTAAAGCATTTTTATGATGGCTGCTTTCAAATCCTTGTCAGATAATCCTAACATCCCTATCACCTCAGTGTTGACATTCATTGATTGGCATGCATTTTTTTCTTTTTCTCTTTTTTTTTTTTGGTTTGGACTGAGTTTTTTTGGTTCTTGGTATAAGGATTGATTTTCAGTTGATTCCTAGATGTCTGGGGCATTGTGTTATGAGAATCTAGATTGTATTTGAACTTTCTGTTCTACTGGCTTCCTCTGACTGCCTCTTTACTGCCAGGTGAAGGTAAAAGTCCAGGTTCCCCACTCAGCCGTTGTTGACACCCAAAGGAGTGGCTCCTTGTTACTGCTGGGTGGGGGTTGGAGTTTTGACTCCCCAGTGATACCTCCACAGCTGGAAGAGGTAGGAAATCTCATTACTGTGCCCCACATGGTGTCCATGACACCACAGGGTTGGGGAGTGTCCTTGTCACCACTGGGGGGTGGTGAAAGTCCTGACTCTGTGGGGTTTCTTTTGTTGCCACCTCACTGACGTGGGGCAGGGGCATCTCATTACTGCCCAGTGGGGTAGAAGTCTACACTCTCTTTGGACTCCTCTGACACTATTATGGCTAGGGGACTGGGTGGGGGGCAGTGGTTTGTGTGCCTCATTACAGCCTGAGAAGGATGCAATTCAAGCTTTCCACTCCTTCTTTGTTGGCAAGGGTGGGGGTTGGGCCACAGTTTAGTCTATGGTGTTTGGCTGGAGCAGAGAAGTCATTGTCTAAACATTTCCTAACTGTCTAGGTTGTTCCTTTCCTGTCTTTTTGGCTGGAGAGAATAGGCTGCTGTTCCTGTTGTGTCCGTGCTCACTGGCATCTCCAGGTTCTTCTTCAACTT
>NW_007727538.1:110368-115600 GCF_000696425.1 Galeopterus variegatus
AATAGGCTGCTGTTCCTGTTGTGTCCGTGCTCACTGGCATCTCCAGGTTCTTCTTCAACTTGCAGCCTGGGATATACGATGCAAAAAGAAAAGCCAGGGACCTCACCACAGTGTGGTTCCTTGGGTCCCAAGGTCCCTAGCCAGTTTGCCTTCTCCTCCCCATATTTCAGAGCCTCCTTGCATTTGTCTTGTACAATGTCCAGGGTTTTTAGTTGTAGTTGGAGGGAGGAATAGGGAAAAGCATGTCTCCTCATCTTCCTGAAGCCTGTCCTGTGACTTTTAACAGATTGAACTTGGGCTTCTTGTAGATCTCTCCCCTTATTCGAAATAGGTTTGGCCTACTCACTTAACAAATATGTGACACCTATGCGAAAGTGAAGAAGCTGCTCAGCTAGGAGTCAGGAGACCTGGGTCCCGCCCGGGCACTGCGGCCCTAGGCATGTCACAAACCTCATGGAGCCTCCATTTCCTCATTCTCATGTGGCAGAATAATTTATTGAGATAATTTATAATACTAATTTTCCCTGCTTTAGCTATCTTGACTTCCCTTTAAAAGGCAACCAAGTAGGGTGTTTTTGTTTCATTTCGTTTTGAAGTTGTTTTTCTCTTGCCTTGGGGACTTTTCAGTTGCAGGGCCCTCGGCAGAAGTCTCCAGGCATGCAGAAGATAATCCCCCTAGCCAGACTTTTGTTTTCAAAAGCTTCTGCTCAAGAAGGTGACCATCCCAGGTCTTCCTGGAGGGGAGGGGATGGAGAGCTGGGATTCAGGAGGAGGGAAGCAAGAGGTTCCAGAATAATTTCCCAAAGCTGGGGGAGGGGAGGTGTGGGGTTTGCAGATTCCAGGAAAGCTCAGGTGACCCAGGGAGGAAGGAGGACTTCTGCTCAGCTGATCAGGGTGCTGAGTACACTGCAGACTTGAGCTGCAGTCTTTGGTGCCACGGAGAGTTGATCTGCGCCAGAGCTAGGCATGGCGTGGAGGAGCTGCCAGCAGATAGACTGATAGAAGTAACAGAATGTGGCCTGCCCTGCACCTGGTGCTGAGGAGTAAAATTCAAGAGTGTTCCAGTGATGGCACCTGCCCTCCTACCCCGCAGGGGTGTTCTGAGGGTAAAATGCAGTAATGCACATTTCAGCACTTTCCAGAGCATTATAGGTTGTTCCAACAGAAGTCATGGTTTTATTATGCACCTCCTCTGGCTGGGTGCCACACTGAGAATGTTGTCGGTGGCAACGAAATGTTAGAGAGATGTAGGATTTATCACTGCTCTGGGGAGATGAACACGTGCTGGGAGAGGCAGGGGCTGTGGCAATCAGGGTTCCAGAATGATCTGGAAACTCCTTCCAAGGATTTCCTCATAACCTGCCTTTGGGCTTCTGACTTTTAACTCCTTTGTTAGACTGTCTGATGGTCCTAATCAGGACTTTTTAGGCTGCACATGACTGTAACCTATTTCATGCTAGTTCAAGGTCAGAAGGGAGAGTACTGGATCCCATACAGGGAATAAAAATAATGATGATGATGAACATTTATAAGATGCACTCTACATGCCAGACAGGCTTTTCAAATACTGACTCTCATCCTCAAAACAATCTCCCAAGGTAGACACAACCACCAGCCCACTTTACAGCTGAGGCCACAGGGGCGTGGAGAAGTACGTGCTTGTTCAAGGAGTGGCCCTCTTGCTCCAGAGCCCAGTGCTGACCACTGTGCAGCCCAGCCTCTTGGGAAGGGCCAACAACAGATTTGAACTCAGGAATGTGGGGTCTTGAAGCTCAGGAGAAGAAAGGGTTTTGTTACTGCTCTGCTTCCCTGGGAGTATTAAATTCATTCTTAGGTAGACACTCTCCTCATAGCAAGAAAGTCGGCCACTGCACATGGCTTGTCAGCTCCAAAAGGGAGAGAAACCTCCCTCTTGGGGCCTAGGCCCACCCCAACAAGCTTCACTGGGTTGGCTAGTCTTTTCCAGACATCAGCAGTGGCCAGAGCGATGGCGTGTTCTGACAGCTCTGGGTGGGCTGTGTTCTAGGGTTGGCTATGTGGAGGGAGGGAGACATCCATCGTAGGAAACGTGGAGTGCACAGTGGCCCACAGGCCAGTGATTTCCTGGTGGGGACATTTGATGGGGTGATGGGAGGCTTTAGCTACATGTGGGACGAGGCCTCCAGTAATTTTCTGGTGTCTGTGCTGTGACTTCTGTCCTAATCTTCACCTGTGAAGGTCATCCCGTAGCCAGATGTTATTCCTCTTTCTTCCTTTGAAGGAATTGTCTCCTAGGTCTTTCCCAGCCACTCTGTGTTCCATGCTAGTGGAAGAAAACAAGCAATTTGTTTATGATTCTCAACTTGCCTCTTCTAACCTAGCTGATGAAATATTTACGTGCATTTTCTTACCCTGAAAACATCCCTCACTCTTATCTTTCCATCCCAGCCTTCTGGCATTTCCCTTGTTCCTCCCTCCACCCTGTGCAGATGGTCTTCCCCATCTCACAGACCCTGCCTTGTGCCGACCTCCTCGCAGTCTGTGCTGGGGAAAGGGGGCTCCTCTCTGGAGCTGGGCTGGTCCCCTAAGGATGCAATGGGGCTCCACCCTGTGCAGATGGTCTTCCCCATCTCACAGACCCTGCCTTGTGCCGACCTCCTCGCCGTCTGTGCTGGGGAAAGGGGGCTCCTCTCTGGAGCTGGGCTGGTCCCCTAAGGATGCAATGGGAGCGTGGGCACATCTGGACAGTTGGAGACAGAGGACCACTGAAGTCAAGAGCACCAGCAAAATAGGACACAATCCCCGGAGATTAAACATCTGTTTCTCTAAAATGAACCAACTTCCAGAGAGTTCCCATTTGCTGTGCCCGCCTGATGCTGCTGCCCTTTCTGGTCTGTGTGTCTGCCCCACTTTCCACCTTTTCTCCTGAAGGCCACAGCACAACTTTCCTCTGCACCTGTTCCCACATTGTAAGGTCTTTCTCCCCTCCCTTCTTTCCTTTCTTCCTTTCTTTCTCTGCTATTGTCTGAATGTTGGTGTCCCCCCAAAATTCATATGCTGGAAGCTAATGCTCCCTCCAGGCACAGGGACCAGTCACCAGCTGACTGGGGCAAGCCTGGAGCTGCTGGGGGCTGCGTGGAGGTGTCCACCTGAGGGGGAGTGGCATGCAGAAGGCAGAGCTGGAGGGAGTGGGAGACCAGGGGCCAAAGACCCAGCAAGGCCTGAAACCAGTGCACCCTGAACCTTTCTGTCAGCTAAGACAACGCGTCCCTCTTGCTTAAGCCGGTCGGAGGTGGGTTTCTGTCACTTACGACCAAGAGTCCTGACACTAATGTCACAGATGTGTCTACTCTACCACTGGAGAGGGATAACATCAGTGAGGACAGCGCTGGACGCTCGCTCTGTGCCATGAGAGGTGGAAAGTGCATGGCATGCATTATTTTCCACGCAGTCAAGATCGTTATTACCCAGGGCACAGATGGGTAAGTGAGAGCTCTTTCAGTGTCCTGCAGCAGAACAGCCAGCAGGTCAAGCCACACCAGCAAGGACCCAGCACCTCGCTGTCTCCCCTACCTGGCATCCTCCTCATGCTCCACACAGTGTCCTCTGGTTCCTGACCAACCACCGTTGCCAGGCTGGCTGGAGCCACTTGTTACCTGGAATCAATTGGCCTACCATTGAGATAAAGACTGGTCAATCCTGCACAAATCTCAGCACAGAAAACTTGGAGGGAGGCAGGGGGAGGAGGAATTTCCGGAAGGAAACCCTGGACACATTCCCGGGAATGAGGAGAATGAATATTGGACAGAAAATCGACGCCTACCACTGCAGGCACTCGCCCTGTCCACACGGACCGCCCTACTCATCTGCGTTCTGTGTCTTCTCTCCTGCTTATGACCCGGACCAAGTGGTGGGCTCCCAGCTGCACACCAGCCCAGGTCTCCAGGGATGCCTTTCTCTCTGCCTTTAGGCTTAAACTCTCCTGGGAGGTTTGTGGATTTGAATCCTCTTTCCAGAGCACTCGAGCTTTGTCAGCCTCTCTGTTCAGTATGCTTATGGACTGCACAGCTTCCTGGCCCTGGCATCTGGATAGCAGCATCTGGAAACACAGCAGATATCCTTCATCTCGGGTAAGCATGAAGCAGAGCTATTGTACCGACTCTTGGAGTGAAACTGTTCACACAAAAGCAGGGCCCTCTTCCCTTTAAACTCACAACCATCCCTCTTTTTCCACCTTTGATTTGAGGGGAAGAATTTGGTTACGGTCATCACACCTGTGGTCGTGACACCCACCTGCCTGGCATGGAAAGCCATGCCACCTTTCCAGGTGAGGAGAAGACAGAGGCGGGGCTCATCCAAGGCATAGTTGGGAGGGTGACCCGGGTGTGGTGGAGGTGAGAAGAAAGGCATTCCTGATTTTGGTCCCAACATGTAAACACCTGAACAAAAGCACTGGCCTCTGAAATTGGGACTAAAGAATGCCTTGTCACCATGCCTACCAGGAAATGGCCCCACTTATATAGAATAAGGGCTTTAACAGACGCCAGGACACCTGATATTCCAGTCTGGGGCCAAACAAGAGGGTGCCCCAACTGTCACTCCTTATGCAGCTACATGAACACAGCCATGGGCCAGACACTGGAGACACCCCCGCCCCTGCAGAAATGAGCCTTTGCTCTTCCTGTTGGGGTAAGTGGAGGTGGAGAGGACTGAGGCCCGGGCACCTTCACCCTGCAACTCCTTTATCACCCAGCACTCAGCAATGCTGCGGGCGCACATGTGCCGCCTCAATACGTGTGTGTGGAGGGGTCACCCACATCCCAAGCTGCACTGGGGGGCCTCGGGGCCTCGGAGCGCTCAGTTCTTCTTTAGTCCTCAAGAAGTGCCCAATAACGAAAAAAATAAAGGGGGGTTGGGTCTTGGCTGGTTAGCTCAGGTGGTTAGAGTGCAGCCTTGGAATACCAAGGTCAAAGAGCTGGGTTCCCAGTACCGACGAGCTGCCCCTCCCCCACCCCACAAAAAGAAAAAGCCCCTGCCCCTCACCCTGCCTCCCCGGACGCCCTTCTGTCCCCATCCGTCCAGCCTCTCGCAGGCTTGGCAGCAGCAGTTCTCTGAGCCGGGGGACCCTGCTGTCTGTCGGGCGCCCCTGCGGGCTCGCCCAGGGCCGCGCTGGCCCAGCCCTCGCGAGTTCTGCACCCGGGGGCTGCGGGCTGGGGAGCCTCCACGGCGCCTGCAGGGCTCGGGCAGCCGGGG
>NW_007727538.1:116493-132140 GCF_000696425.1 Galeopterus variegatus
GAGCCGGCGCGGAGCGCAGTGGCAGAGCCAGGAGCGAACGCAGCCCGGTCCCCGCAGCCCTGTCCCCGCCGCCGCCGCCCCCCGGGGCATGGCCTGTCTGATGGCCGCTTTCTCGGTCGGCACCGCCATGGTGAGTGAGCGCATCCTTAGCCCGCGGGTTTTGGTTTCATCTTCAAGACGAGCAGGAAACACACAAAGACCCGCACGCTCGCCCTGACACCGTTCGCGGGGGGCGCGTCCTCTGGGCGCTGACCCAGAGCGCCCCCGGAGAGGTGCCCGGGCGGCTCCCATCGCCCCCTGCCCTGGCCACCTGGAGCCTCGGGATGCTCCTTGCACCGGCCGAGGACGCGGGGAAGGCGGAGGGGCCGGGATGGAGAGGGAGGCAGCGAGCAGCCTCACAGATAGACAGATGGCCTTGACCTCGTCCACCTCCGGGTGAGGGGATTGGGGTTCTGGGACCCCGGGGAGCTCTGGAGAAGGGCCGCAGCTTGGGCCTGAGGGAAGGCAGGGTGCATCCCTCTGCGGGCGCGCGCGGCCAGGGTTTGGGGAGCAGGGACTTATGGAGACCCCTTCCCCACCCCCCCTCCCCGAGCACCGGGCGCTGTCTGGCGGAACAAAAGAGGGAGCTACTCCCCGAGAGCCTGCGCCGCCCTGTGCTCCCCGGGGACAGTCTCTCCCCAGCCTACTCAGAAGGGGGCGGCGGAGTCCCCCGGGGAGACAGACGAGGCGCGTGGCTGGGTACCTGCCGGCCGCCCTGACCCGGGTGGGACCGACGCGCGCATCTCACTTCTCCAGAGGGTACCAGCTCCGGAGCGGGATGCGCGGGTGCCGCGAATCCATCGCTAGACACAGTCACCGCAAGTGCTATTCCCGGGGGTGGTCGAGAATCCCCCCTTGCTTTTTTACTCACATCAGGAAACAAACAACAACAAACTGACCACCAGCCCTGCCACTTCCCCCGCAGAGCCTTTCGTTTCTATGCCTGGCACACCAACATTGCAGTTAGGTACTTAGGACCGGATTTCAGGCCATCTAAAGTGCAAATAGAAAGTATTCCGTATTCCAGCCCGTGTCATCCTCCTGCTATCGTCTGTCTGTGTGGTTGCTGTCTTGCTATTACTTCCCATAGGCTGGGAGCCCACGGTGTACAGCTTGCACAGGGTTTTCACCCGCCCCTCCCCTTTATTTCATTTTTAGCATCCTGTATTTGAAGTCAGCAGGGCTCAGCAGGATTTGACCGACAGTTACCTCTTGCCTGTAGCTCAAGAAAAAAAAAAAAAAAAAAAAAAAAAAAAAAAAAAAAAATGTAGCCCGGTTTCTGCGCATGCTCTGCTCTGACAACTGCATCCTGTGATTCCAAACAGGTTACTGTAGCACATACCGAGCCTCGCCAGCTCATTATATAATGATTTTGTGCAAACCGATAGAATGGGGCCGCAGCCAGTGCTGGGAGACTCACAGCCCAGTTCCGTCTCTGGGTGCCATCACTATCCCCTTCTCACATATAAGAAGTCACGGGGAAAAGAAAAAACAAGAAACAAAAACAGAAAAGCCACTTGCCTCCTAGTGACATTTGCTTTTATCTGGTTAAATGTTTGGGTGACACTTGAAAATTCTTTTGCACTAGTTCGTCTACTTGGAATTCCTAAATTATGTTGACAATGGAAAATTAAGATTATTGATGTTAGTTGCATGTAGAGAAAGTTTCAGATCTTTTAGATGCTGGGTAACTCTTGAAGTCCTTTTAGAGCTTGTACATGTGGAAAAATAATGAATCAGAATGTTTTAAGATAGAGATGTTTTCATGCCAAAGTTTTTTTTTTTTTTTTTATGTTACGTTATGGTTTGATACAGCCCAAGAGGTCAAGTGTTTTGTTTTCACATGAAGACGCTAATGGCTGGGCTCATTTTTTTTAGGTAACATCGTTTTGTTTGAAAATCATTTTCCTTGCTGAAAACCCTGTGCTCTTTTTATTTTAAAAATTCTGTCTATGGCCATACCACTGTAATGAGCCCTATCTTGTCTGATCTTGGAAGCTAAGCAGGGTCAGGCCTGGTTTGTACTTGGATGACCTGGAAATACTGGAGCTATACGTTTAAAAGAAACAAACAAAAATTTCAAATAAAACAAAACAGAACTCTAAGTCATAAACAAAAAGCCCTTGAGAGATACCCAGGGTCCTGAGCTCTGCTTTCCCACCACCTCCCTGCTCTGGGTCCAGCCCAGCCTGGCCACGTGAACTGTGAGGTTGGAGAAGTTTCCTTGGAGGAAGAGCAAAACACCCATGGGGTGGCACTGGGGTCCCTGAGCTCGGCGGGCACAGGCAGGGGCAGTCATATGTTTCCAGTGGGCTGGGGGTGTGTGGAGCTCTTTGGGCATTCTGAGGGACCACTCAAGTGCCATCTGCCCTTCTCACTTAGTTAAGGGAGTGGTGATCTAGTTACGGATTTTGGTTATTTTCCTGTGGGCAGTTGCCTTGAGGATTATGGGTCAATACATTCTCCTCTGATATGCCCAGGATACCAGGGAGGCCACTGTCCAGGTGGGCACCAAGGCTGGCAGCAATGGACCAAAAAGAGATGAGAGAGCTGCCTGTCACATGCCGAGTGCCGGTGGCTCCTCTCTTCCTCCCTTCCCCATAACGCTGGGAGGAAAAGTCTATCGCTGACTGTGTCCCTGCTGTACATGGAGTGAACCAGTCTTGTAGTGGCCTGGGGATGGCTTACTGACTGTCGGAGACCTTCCCCAGCTAAACAGGCATCTCTGTCCACCCAGCATCCAAACTGAAATCACGGCTGCTCTGCTCAGCACCCAGGAAAATATTCTCATGAACGGCAGCCAGGAATGATCCAAATAGGGTCTCCTCAGCATTCAGCATCCATGAATGAACTTACTATCATTTACAATGTATTATGCGGCACAAATGGTGTGTGAAGTGGGGAGGTCAAAGACAATGCTTCAGTAAGACAGGGAAACTGAACAGTGAAAGGAAAAAATGGGGAGGGAAGATGTATTTGTTTTATTTCTAATGAGCTCAGGAGGCTAAGGGAAAGCTAGCTGTAACCTACATTGTCGCAGCTCTCATCTGAGGATGTGTTTCTAGAGAACTGGTCTGTCTATTTTGAAGTGACAGGCTACTGCCTCGCATCATACGGTTTCCATGATTTTATTAATTGGGTGAGGCGTTGGAGCCCCATGGAGAAAGGGTGGTAATCATACGCTCTGCTTTGATGTTGGTTCATTTGGGGGTGGGGTTGCATGATTTCCTCGGTTGGTTGTAGATTTTCCTATAATAGACAAGGGCTGGGAGGACCCAGAAGCACTCCCAACCTGCCCGTAGAAAGCCAAACAACCTTCCAGTGTGTGAAGAGCACTGGTGGGAGAACTGAGCTCAGATGTGGAAGCCCCACAGAGCTGGACCCTGATCTGGCCACTGCCTAACCGTGGGGTCTTGGGCAGGTCGGTCAATCTCTCTGTGCTTTTGATCCCTCCCCCGAAATGGAGATGGTGCCCCTCCCACCGTTAGAGCTGTGGAGATAATAACAGGCATAATCTATGCAGGCTGGAGTTTAATGAGTGCAGTGCGATTACTGAATCAATAGTCACTGTAGTTTGTAATCACTTCCAAGCGTGCATGAGGCATTATTATTTAATACTTTAAATTGTAAGTCCTTGACTCTGGTTTATTTCTCTCTCACTCCTAAATCAGTGTAGTCACACAGCTTTGTCCTATGTGCCTGTCACCTACTTCCATCCCCTCTACCACCAACTGATTAAGGCCACCCTCACCCCACCTGTCCCACACTGCAGGAGACAGTCTGCAATTCTGCAGTTCTGGTCCTGTTACTCCAGCTTTAGGTTCCTACACGGCTCTCCAGAGACCTCTAGATAAAGTGCAGAACCCTCAACAGCATTTGCTGGATCCTGTTTGTCTCTTCCAGAGCCCCTTGCCCTCCTGCCCTCCACTAGCCCAGGTCCATGCTCCAGCCCCTAAATTTCTTGCAGGTCTCAGAATGTTCCCCTATCTCTTGCTGCTGAGGCTTTGCACACGCTGTTCCTTCACAGGGAACACCATACACCAGCATCACCCCCCCCCCACCGCCCCCATGGCTCCTTGCTAATCTCAGCTAAGATTTTATTTCCACAGAAAGACTGTCCTGAGTGCCCCTGCCTCAGGGTCTGCATTGCATTAGATGTTTCTGCAATCTCTGAGTCTCTGCATGCCTCTGCCTCGCCATTTTATTGCCTGGGGGCTGATCTTGAACCTGGGCTTGCTGAGAACAGAGGTCATGTCTGTCTGGCTGACTGCTGACCCCAGGGCTTTATCTGGTGTTTAGTTGGTCAAGTGAGTGAGTGACTAGGTGGGCTTAGAGTTAAGTGGGGAAGGCAGACCCTCATCATGACATGGCTCTGAGGTCTGAGATCTGCCACAGTCAATCGATGGCTGGAGTAATGAGGGTTCATCGCTGTTAGTGTGGGTTTCACCAACAAGGAAAGAAGTACTGCTCCCTGTGCCCCTCAGGGGGTGGATACCAGTGGTGGGTGCCTGGGGAGCTGGAGTCCTAGGGGTGGAGGTCCAGGAGGCCCACACTGGAGAGGAGTTGCCAGATCATTCCCCACCCTTCACCCCCAACTGAATACTTAGCCTTGGGGACCCTGGGGTCAGAGCCCATGTCGGCCACCAGCACATTACCATGTGTGTGGCCACATGGAGGTGAGGTGGACTTTGGGGACCAGGCCCAGAGCAGGTTGTCTTGCCCCACTGCTCCCTTGACACTGCAGAGCCAGCATTCTGTGTTTCCAGGGCTCCTTGGAGTCAGTGTGGGTTATAACCTGTCACAGCAGCATGTGGCCCCAAGGGGCAGGGTAAGCAGGCAAGGTGGGGCTCCGGTGCCTGCCCTGGTGCTGGGGCTGAACCGCACGTTCTTGCCAAGAGGATGTTATCCCTCAACAGGCCCAGCCTGGCCCAGACTGTGCGGACCAGGCGGAATGCAGATGCTGCCTGCTGTGGCTGCGCCTGGGGTCCCCCTGTTTCCTGATTGCTCTGGGGCTCCAAGGAGTCTCCTGTCAAACAAACAAACCTTCCCTAACTGTTTTGGAATGTGCAAACCTACTGAAGTTGGCATTTGAAACATTTCACGTGCTTGGTGCAGCAGCAAACCAAGCTCGCTTTTGTCAGAGTTTTACTCTGCAGCTTGATTTCTGTCCACACGATGTGACGGTCAGTGAGCTAAGTTCTGATCTGCCTAAGGCTTTCGGAGGTGGGAGATGGCTGGGAGGGGAGTGTCTGTGTATGTGTGTGTGGGGGGGGTGATGTGTGTGTGTGTGTGTTGCAGTGTGTGTGTATGTGTAGTATATGAGCATATGGGGTGGTGTGTATGTGTGTTGTGTCGTGTGGTGTGGTGTGTGGTATAGTGTGTGTGAGCTGTGTGTGTGCTTTGTGTGGTGTGTGTGTGGTATGTGTGTGTGAGGTGTGGGGTGTGTGTGTGTGTGTGTGTGTGTGTTTTAGGTCTTTTTCTTAAACAGCAAAGCTACATTTTGAATCAGCAAGAGAACCAGAATCCCTGTGCCCACCCTCTCTTCATCCTATTTGTGTTTTAAATATTCAAAACCACCATGCTTAATACTGGGTGAAGTTCTGGGGGGAGAGGGGAATGCTTGGGGTTGACCACTTGAGATGCTGCGGTTTGTGGAAATTTTTATGGACAATCCACTCTCTGGTTTTGTTCTGTTTTTTTGATAAGAAATAATAATAATAAGTAGCAAGCAACTCTAGAGAAAGAGTTAACAGACCCATGGAGAAAGGACAACACGACATGTTTCTGCTTTAGAACGGTAACAGCACGGCGGTGTCTCCCCATCCCACGGCAGTTGCAAGGGCCCAAACTACCCCAGACAGTGGGCGATGGGCTGTCCCATCGGGGCAGTCTACTGTCAACAGTACAGCGGGGCATCGCCCATGCTTTTGGCACTGTGGGACGGTCCCTATAGATTCAGGAAACAGCTAGAAAAAGCACAGCACGATATCTGTTCACACCAGGGTTCTTCTGTGTTTTGGAGGTACCTGAAGCTTATTGATTGGCACAGGGTTGCCAAGCCCTTAGAAAAGGATATTCCTTTCTTTGCATAAATACTTTGGGTTCTTGGCACATCTATTACATTTATCTGACTCCCAGTGGGAGCTTTAAAAGCCAGTGCAGCTGCAGAACATCAGGGTCTCTTGTGCTGCAGGGAAAGGACGCCTGGCTGCTTTTCTGATGACTCAAATCTGGGAGCACTTCTGCTCCTCACTCAACTGTGGGGCTTGGAGCCGGCTCCCCAAATTGTCTGTGGCTCAGTTTCCTCATCTGTATAATAGAGAAAAATTTTAACCCTTCCAACTTTTCGGTGCTATTATGAAGATACAGTGAGAGAGTAGAATTGTATGTTCTTTGGAAACTTTAAAAGTAAAATGCAAATGCAAACCCATCCAAAACGCAGCAGCTTAAGTGGTGTTATTGCTCTTGGAAAATGTTACGAGATTATACTAGGAAGGCACTAAAATAGCTGATTTTAAGTAAAATGTTTTCAGTAATACATTTCTTAGGAGCCTCATGTGTCCTTTCTGAGGTTTTATTTTTTATGAGTGGTCTGTAAATAGATAATTTTTTATGGTGGCAGGTGTTTTCTTCTTGAAGGCAAGTGATTCACTGATTTTAGTTTTGTGACTAAGTTTTATGTCCAAAGTAGGACATGTAGATCAGTTTAACATTTTATCTTAAACATTTTTGAATAGAAGAAAAAGCGATGGTGAGAGATGACAGATTCCTGCAGGTGAGCCCCTTTCCTGTAGTGCCAAACGTGTCCCTGCAGTTGAAGCAGCATTGCTGTCATCATCAATGACCTGAGCCTGACGCCGAAGCTCATGATGCCTGTCCTCTTGATGCAGCTTATCACATGGGCTATTGCTTCCTCCCGTTCTTCTAGAACACCAGCAGTTACTCAGCAGCGATGATGGAGCCCAAGTCGGTGTGCGTCTCGGTGGACGAGGTGGTCTCCGGCACCACAGACGCCACAGAGACAGACCTGCTGAATGGACACCTGAAAAAGGTGGAAAACGGCCTCACCGAGGCCCAGCGCTTTTCCTCCCTGCCTCGAAGGGCAGCCGTGAACATCGAATTCAAGGACCTTTCCTACTCTGTTCCCGAAGGACCCTGGTGGAGGAAGAAAGGTAGGGACTCCGCTTTGTTCAGTAAGCCAGGAGGAGCCAACAAGTTGTTTGGGGAAATCTGGGTTTGGAAGTCGGGAGGCTGAGATTCTCTTCCCAGCACAGTCCCTGCCATGGCCAGGTAATTTAATTGAGCTGTGCCTGACTTTTTCCTCACCTGTAAAATGAACAGGTGACTCAAAGTTTATGGTGGCTCTAAAATTCTGTGTTCTCATTACAAAGAACATCACAAAGAGTGGCCGGTGTCACTGTGCTTGCTTCTGTCGTTTGTTCGGAGGGTCCTCTTTTGTGGGTGCTGTTTATGGTACTCTTTCCAGATGGAGCTATTTTTCAACCATTCAGAGAATAATGGAAGACAGGCACCACCTCCCAAGTTTGAAGTGTTAAAAAGTAGCTAGTGACCCAGAGTGATCTTTCTGGAAATCAATCATTTTCATTTAAGGTTCTTGAAAGGACTCTTTGGTGGGTGATGTTCGTGGGATGTAAAGAAAAATAAACTATTGTTAAATGAGCCATATAAATAAAAATAGAAGAAACAGAAAGGATGGAACTCAGGAGAGCCACACAGTGCAGGAGTTTGCAACCGGATTCTTGCATGTTGAAGGAAACTGATGACTGATATTTTGCGTTTTCTCAGCAACCTTTCCTAGCTCTAGGTTTTCAAAGTGTGCAGAGCTCATGTCCCCAGGGTTGGTGTTTCTTTGTCCAGCCTGATCATTTTCTTCTTGTGGAGCTTATTCTTCATGTCCCTCTGCTCTAGGCTCCATCCCCCATTCTTAAGTGGGTCTGTCTTTCAAGTGGGTGGGGGGAGCTAACAGGGAGGGGGCATTTCAGACATTACCAAGAAACGACAGTCCTTCATTTCTACTGAATCATTGAAAGCAACTTGAAATCTGCAAGGAATTTGGGACAATGAAATTAACTCAGGTACCACTGGAATATTATAATTTTTTGAGAACTCTCAGCTAAAATCTATATGCAACCCTTCTTTCCTTTTGAAGAAGACCAATGAAGATTCACTCACTTTATTTTTTATTTTTATTTCTTCTTTTCCCTATCATCTTCATTCTGTGTTTCTACCCTGTGGAAGATAAGCCTTTGAGACAGTTGGTGCGGGCAGTGTGGAATTTGTTGTAATCACGATCTTAGAAGCTCGATAGACTGGTCCTTAGGACCTCTGAGCTCAGTGGTTGTTGGATGATTCTGTCTGTATTTGCACCACCAGGAATAGATCCTGCACCTTCTTGATGGCGGACTGTATAGCACTGTTATCTGATACTTACATTTTCAGAGTATGCCAGCCTGTTTTGTTAAGAAAGAAATTCTGTGGCAGGCTCAAGTTTGGACCCATTCTTGGCCTGCTGAAATTTCAACACAGGGTTATAGTTTTTTCCTTCTCAACTTGAAGAGAGATTTTACAGAAAAATGCACCAGGAACCCAGGAGGGCCTTGCCATGCTTTGGCCTCATTGTCTGTAGAGACAAACTGTGGCAAACCTGAGAGCAACATAGGGTGATTTCTGTTCATCTGTAATGTGTGGCCTTAGAAATGTAGTCACAGTAGTTGGAGATGCGGGGATGGGTATCCTGTACCAAGAAGATGGGTTGCAGAATGAAGACATTTGAAAACTGAGGCAGCATCTTTGTTTGAAATACAACATAGAGAGCCTGGCACGTGCAGTCACTTGGCCAGCATTGGCAAGGTAATAATACCATCCCTAGCCAGGAGTGGGGCTGGTCAACCCTCTATTCTCTAAGTGTGAAAATGGGCCACACTGCTCGTCAAAGTTAGCCAGCAGGTGATGGCCTCTTGGTGAGGGAGGAACCACAACTGTCCATTCTCGGTGGCCCCCTGGGAAGCTCAGCCCAGCCAGCCTCTAGACAGACACTTGCCCTGCAGTAACCTGTGTAGACTCAGGCAGGGAGGAGTCGGAAATGGGCCCTGAGGGACTGCCCATGAGTCAGAGATAGGGAGGACAGACATGATTGATCTGGTGCATCTGAGTTGCGGATTTCTCAGCTGGTGAGGTGTGATCCTGCCACCTGGCTTCCTCCTCCACCTGGCTTCCTCCTCCACCTGGCATTCAGCACCTGTGTCTGTCCCCACTCCCCCTTTCCTTCCTCCCCTGGGTACTTCATCCCTTCCTTTGTTTCTGGTTCCTGCAATTCAGAATCCAGATGGTTTATCAGTCCACCATAAACTTAGAGAGGAAAACACTTGTCCATCTTCTCACTGAATAGAGGGGAAGCTGAGGTTAACAGTGGTTAGGTGACCTTCCCGTGCTCTTGAGCTAGTGAGGGCCAGGCCCAGGACCAGGGTGGAAATTTCTAACTCCACACAGTCCAACATGGTGGCCATGCCTTGCCTAGCACGGAGTCTTCTGGGGTGCCAGCATCCATGTAGCCAGCAGGGAAGCAGGGCTCTTCTGGAGGCTCAGGGGCCCACAGGGTGCCCCGCTATAGGTGGTGTGATTGTCCCATTAGGCTGGAGGCCACAGCCAGGAAAACCTGGAGCTTTCCCCACTGAAGGGAGCTCATGGCAGAAGTCCTTCTCATTGCTGTCTCCTCACCGGCACACTCCTGAGAGCTGCGTCCACTGACTCTGAACTTGGAAACTGTATTTCCCCGACTCAGAGTCACTCCCTGGGATGCACAATAAAATACATTAAACCTGGACTCAGGCATCAGGGCTGCCCAGGAGGCACTCCAGGGCCTGGTACACGAGCAGTCCACTGTACCTCTCCCACGAGGTTCACCCCTCTGTCTGCTTCTGCTCCTTCCTGTCCTTGACGTCTGTCTCCTCTGCCCCTCCATGTGGGTTCTTCCCTTTCAGGTTTTTGTCCCTGCAATGCTGGTGATGATCTCAGTCCCCAGCAATGATTAGGTTAGGCTGAGAAGTCACATCCCAGCCACTGTCTGCATTTCTCCTCCTTACTGTGGCAATTTTGTGTTTGACATCATCTCTGTGTGACACCAAATGTGACCTTCAGGCAGGAGCTACTTCTCTTTGATTTCACATTATTAGTTCTGCAGTCTGTATCAAGTTGATTGTTTTCAACTATTTAAAATTCAACTTGAAGTGTTGAACTACTCGTGACAATCACTCGGGGGTTGGATGTCATGGCATTGCTTGGGAGGAGGCATCACTGAATGTAAGAGGTGAAGGGCTTTTGGGGGCACCCAGTCCAACTGCTTCATAGGATGGTGAGGGGAACAGGAGGCTGGAACAGAAGAGATTTGCTCAAGGTCAGAGCCAGAGCTGGGATCCAGCTGTTCTGATTCCCAGTACAGGCTTCTTTCCATTGCAGACACTGGACCACTCCAGTAGATTCCAGGAAAGCCTTTTTCTCGCTCAATTTCTCCCAGAACACAGTGCTACAACACAAACTTGACCCAGAATACTGTAGCAAAGCTGGGCATTGTGACCAGAATAACATTATAAACTCCTGCATAATTATTTTAAAGAAAGAAGACAGAGAAAAGAGGACTTCATCTTTAGAAGAAAGGTGATCAGGGAATGAACAGCAAATTTTTTAAGAAGAAGATGCCAAGCACTGATTCTTCAATATGTTTGAGTTTGATGATCACCAAGCATCTAATGTGGCTCTTAACAAAGCATCTTGTACTTTCAATTGTAGTTACACTTTCACCATATGATTAATGATGTCTTTGGAGAAAAAACGAGATCATATAATAGATTCCTAGTAGAGAACATAATGTGAAAGGAGCTATTCTCAGGAGAAAAAAGTACACCCCAAGGATAACTTCACCAGCTTCTGATACGGTAATTACTCTCCCTTGAGGAATTCACTCCTGTAGCATGAGTCAATGGGACAAATGATTTGGAACAAAATCGACTTTGGTGCTGTCACACAAACTGTGGTGTCAGGGGATGTATCAGAACAACCTGGTTTAGCTGGTCTCCCTCACCCCTAAGTGTGACTCTTTTGAAAGCAGCCTGTGCTTCCTGCAAGGTAGACACTATATTGATGACATTTAGGACCCCTGTTGAGAAGAGAATCCACATAATGAAATTCTTCTTAGTGAAGATGATGATGAGGCGGTAAATAGCTCCAGAGCCCATTCACACAGGGCTCTCATTTTTATTAGGATATGATTAGCCACAATTAACAAATGGAGTGTTTGGAGTACTCTGCAGCCTGTCCCCCAACCCCCAGGAGATCTGAGCAGTTTCCATGTGTAGATGACTAAATTAGAGCAGTTCCTCAGTCCACTCAGCTCACAGTGCTGATTCAGGAGGGATTCTGCCCACTATCCCTGTGGAAAACTGTGATATAAGGTTTAGAGACAAACCCAAGGTCATCATAGTAGAGAAGATGGGACTTGAAACCAGGTCTGTGGGATTTTCAGACCAACAGGAACCTCGTAAGCCCTTAGCTCTGAGATGGGCACACCAGTGGACCACTGCGGCATGGAAGTGCCTCTGCATTTGATGAAACAGCTAGGGATTGCCTTGACTGTTAACTCAGGCTTATTTTCCTTTCACTTTGGCCGCTCACAAGGGTGCAGAAAGGAAGTCTGCATTCCTTTGGAGAGGCTCTCACTCAACTGTCTCCTCATCAGTGAGGGGGGCTGACGTGCATGGTGTGTTTCTCTCGAACAGGTGAGATGATTCTTAGAAATTAAATATACTTCCCATGATTACCTCGTGATGAGGTTCAGGCTGAAAACAAGAGCAATCATACCTGGGGCTTTAGCAAGTCTTCTTTACTGTTCTTCAGTCCGGCCGCTGTCTTGACATGGTAGCACTCTGATGAACTGGAGTTCATCTCCTATTTTGAAACCCAATCCTCCATCCTCATCCTTGCCAACACCAGGAAGGAGTTAAACATTCCGAGCAGCTCCAAGTCAGATTATCTGTATTGGTTTGCTTCTAAGCTATAAAAATGTGTTTGAACACCCTTCTCAAATTAAAGTTTGCTTTCTCTTAATTTCCAAAGCTATTTACAAGGCCTGTAATGACAGGCTGGCTAAAATGAGTGGAATGTGTCATTAATAAATCCCTTTCAGGAATTCCATTAAGGGAAGACTGGATTCCAACCAAGTTCTGGGTGACTTGATCCAACACTAGAATAGAGATGGCGAGGGAAGCCCAGTCAAAGGAAGATTGCAGAGATCCTGAGACCAGCTGAGGGTTTTCAGCATGGCAGATGCTCAGGTTTGAAGGGGGATTCACAGTCCTCTTACATGAATGAATGACTCTTGTGCTTTTTGGGTACCATATGTTAGGGCAGGCTTTCTTCTTGTCCAAAAGGAAATTGCTTTTAATACCCTGCCTTTGTCTTTATTTGAGGCAGTAGCTAATCTTTTAGTGTAGTGTGGTGGCCCCAGTCTGCTTGCAAGGACTCCTTGCTTGAAGCTGGGGCATTCACATGAGGAGGCAGGTGGCCCTAGGTCGCCCTGGTGAACTCAGAGGACTGTAGAGCTCATCTCTTCCCCACAGGGGCCAGTTCTTAGGTTCTCAGTACCTGGTGGCTCCCAGTGGCAGAAGGTCAGGCCACACACTCAGGCCCCTGAAGGGCAGCACCCTTTGGTGATGAGGTCTTCATAGTTCTGGACCTCTGCTTTACAGGCTCCAAAAGAGGTTTTGAAAAAATGTTGAGAATGGCTGACTCTCACAGCAGACTTGTGTGAGCTAAACATACAGTGACTGTGTAAACCAGAGGGGTTTGCCATTTCACAAGGAGAACCTTAACATCCAAAGGGTCTAGATGCTTCTCTTCTCTAGCCAGCACAGCCCACACCTCCTCTCCCTTCGAGCATGCTGCCTGGAAAGCCAAGCCATCATCAGCTGGAACCGGGAACCTGAGGTTCATGCTTCCAAGGCATGGCGTCTTCAGGCTCCATAGCTCCCCTAGACACAGCTTAGGTGGCCCTGCCCACATTGGCCTTGGGGTCTTTTCTTCTCCTTTGCCACCATCTGATTGGCAGTTTCTTTATTTGGACATGCCAATACTTTCCCAGCGTGCCCCTGTTTGGAGCCATCTGGTCTCTTCAGTGTGACTTTGCAGGACTGTGCTCTGCTCAGTGGGGGAGTTTGTGTTACTGCTTACCTTTTTGAAGACATTCTTGCCATGCTGACTGTCACCTGCATGGTGGGTGCCCTCCTGCCTTCTGTTAATACCTCAAGTAGGCTGGTATCTTGAAAACTTCACATTCTCAAACTGAAGTCTTCCCTGTAAACCAGAATCTAATCCACCAAGTCCAAGAAATAACCGAAGATGACATTTTGCTGAACATGAAACCATTTCTTTTGTTTATAAATTGGCAGGGAAAAAAATGTTTAGTAACCATATACCCGCTCTTTTTGAGTGCAGTTCTAGAATCAACAGATTAGCTTATTTAAGGAACAAAGGTAACCACATGGGTCAGATTAAATATATTTAGAAAGACCAAGCTGTACAAACTAGGAGTTTGTAATGGAGGTGCATCCTCTATCAAACTCAAGCTGATGACATTCCAAAACCTGTGTAGGAAAGCGCACCCTCAAATAAAAGACATTTAGTGCCGAGAGCTTTTGCTCGTGTCATGAGAAAAGGCAACAGGAGGAGTCAAGGACGGCGCTGCAGGGGTCCAGGGTGACCAGCAGCCAGAGTTTCCTTTCCCACTTAGTCAGCTGTGGGTTGTTAGTCACCTTTGTGCTCTGTGGGGTAGATGGCACTCAGTGTCAAAAGTAAGACATGCCAGAGTGATTTCTGGGTTGTGATTATGTCCAACTGAGACCTACATTTAGTCTGAATCTTACAGCCAAAAGGGGCCTTGGAGCTGCCCCAGTCTGACCTCCCACCCCATGGAGCAAGCCTCTTGCTCCATCCCCGACACAGACATTCAGCCTCTGTCTGAGCACCTCCAGCAACCAGGAACTGACACACCTCCCAGGCAGCAGGGCCATGCTTGCTCAATCCTCATTCTTAGAAAATGCTTCTGTCTGTTGGGCTGAAATCTGGATTCGAGTCATGTTCATTAGTTGGTCCAAGTTCTGCTTTTGGGAACTCTGCAAAACAAGTAACCTTGGTCTTGAGATGAGCTCACAAATTGGGGGCAAAAGCCTAACCAAGTACAAAAGAATAACCAAGAGCATCAAAATCCAGAGCCACCTTGAAAAGAGGAAATAAGAAGTATGTGGCCGCTGGAGGAAGTGAGGTCAGTCTGGCTTTGGGAGGTGGGCATCACAGTGGCATCTGGGGGCAGGCAAGGCAGTAAGCAGGCAACCCTGCTGGAAGGTTCTTGCTCTCTGTAAGCTGATAAGGGTAGAGCTTAATGGCAGAGCAGGATGAGTCACTTTTTTTCTGTTTCTTTTACTGTCATAAGGCAACCTGGTGCACTCCGACCAAAAAAGTCCCTCACCCCGATACCCCAACTGCCTATGTTGAGAATGAACCTTTTGGCTGGAGTTTTATGGGATTTCTCAGTTGTTATTTCTCCCCTCCCACTGTTTTTTTTTTTTTTTTTAGAATTGTTTAGTTTTTAATTAAAGATAACTGATGTTTATTAGCAAATGCTGTTTGCTTTATTTAGCATGTTGTCTCATTAAGTCCTTATGGGTGCCCCATCAGAAGGTATATCAGTATGGCCATCTTATCTGGGAGGAAAGGAGGTTTACAGGGAGGAAGATGGACATGCCCAGGACCACTGGCAGGTAAGGGGCTATCTAGGATTCAGACTTAAACCTTAAGTCTTAACTCCCTGCCTCTCAAACACTCCACTGACAATTCATCTATGTTTGTAATTTCTCAGACCCACATAAAATGAGCTGTTAAGTTTCCCTTGCCCATGATAAACAAACCCCAGGCCCTGGTGACAGGTGAGGTGCCACAAAAGGCTTGTCCACCTCCACCTGCAGGAAGGGGTTCCTGGGAATTCTTTCATGGGCAGAGGGGCAGCTTTGGCCTCTGCCTTGAGTCCAGAACTCCCCCCACCTGGCTGGGGGCTGCGCTGGGCACCTCTGTTTGCCCTCGTCCCCCAGGACAGGGTTATCGCGCCACCGGTCCTCCACGCTGACCTTCGTTCCAAGGGATTAACTCATTCTGGCCGATTGTCACCTGCACGCCCTTGGAAGGTGAGGCTCTGGCCAGCTGATGTTGAGTGAAACAGATCCTTTCTCTGGCTGGTGCAGGTGCCGACCCTGCAGGTTTAGGGGCCCAGGGTGACGTTTGCGTCATCCCCCACCAGGCAGCCAGGATACACCTGCTCCGGCGTAGTTTCCTTTTGCTCAGATGTAGACCTGGCGGCAGGCTTGGTGGAGGCTGCCTGGAGGATTTTCGTCGCCCTTGGGAATTCTAAATTCTGAACGGCTGGAAGAAAACACAGCACGGCCTGGGCTCCCTTACACGCGCAGGTACTCGCCGCCGCGCATGCGCAGTGCCCGCCCGTCCGCCGCCGCCGCCGCCCGCGCCGGGGTTACTCCCGGTCAATGCGG
>NW_007727538.1:132209-156328 GCF_000696425.1 Galeopterus variegatus
TGCGGCGCGATTGGCTGCGCCTGTTGCTGAGCGGGGAGGCAGAGGCCCTCGTCCGGGTGCTGCGACCTCCTCAGTCCCGGACGGGGGGCCGCCCCTGTGTGTGGTATCACCGGGGCGTGCACATCCCACTGCTCCGTGCGTGCCCCGTTCTCCACCCCACGTCCAGTGAACACCCAGGCCTCCCTGTGGGAAGACGCCACACACATGGATCTGGTGCAGGGAGATGTGTGTTACCTGATGGTGGTTTTGATGTCCGGGCTTGCTTTTATGTAAGCTTAACAGGGGGTTCGCCAGAACGGAAATTGCGCACGTATTTAGAGTGACCCTGCTCAGGAAGGCGGCTGAGTTCCGTGTAATGTCCATATCCTTGTAACTTCCATCACAGCAGTGAGACTTTGGGAATTTTCCAGACTTCTACTTAAGGTCCACGAGAGCGTCATCACTTGAGGTCGCACAGTTTTTCTAGGAGGCTGTTGATTTTTGATTCCTTATAAAACGTTCTTGTTTTAAGTTGACAGTATGGGGTGAAGCCATCAGAAGCAGGGCCTCCTAGGGTTTGGGGGAGCAGGTGGGGCGGGAAGTAACTAGCCATGGGGCCTTCACTGTTGTCAGCACTGAAAAATGCCAGCGCGTTTTGGGGGGACCTTGGAATTCCCCTTAGGAATCTGAAGCAGTGTATGCGTTAAGCCAGCAGGAATCTGGAGGGTCAGGCTGCGAGGTTTCAGCTTCCTGCTCCCTGCTGAGTCACTTCCATCCTGGGCATGTTGGATGAGGGGAGGAAAAATAACAGCTGAAATCTAAGGTGTGTTTCCCATAGCATCTATTGCACGTTTTTGTGTGAACCTATAGATGTAATAACAAACATGGTTTCTACCAGTGTGCTCCATGTGGATATCTGGAAGTCCTGGCACCGCCTTGGTGGAATCGTTGGTGCCACGCTTTGTCATCCCTGGGGACCAGGGCCTTCTCTAGACACCCGGCTGGACTGGTTCCTTTGGGCTTAATTTGAGTGTGTTGTGAAATATTAAACACCATCATCATATGCTTTGCTCAACCTTTGGGGTTCCTGAACAAGAAAAGAAGAACCAAGCTGGGCGAACAGTTTTTCTCATGGTCTTGAGTTTTCCTTGCTGGCTTGCTTATTTTATTTTGTGAGTTGGCATTTTGTAAGGCTATGTAGAGATTATAGTCCTCAAGTCTAAACTCACTAAGCTGATGGTGGAATACAGGTAGCCAGAGATGGTGCTGGGCAGCTATTATGCAGTAAGTGCCCTCTTATCTTTTCCTGAGGGTTTGTCATTGAGGCAGATGAAAACCTTGGCAACAAGGAGAAAGTATACTTTTATGACAACTATGATGTCACATTACTAAAAACAATAACAATGCATATTGCTAACATGAAAACATTCTACGCAAAAGTCTGGTGGAATGGGATCTTATATTTAGATTCATATTTTATCAGAGATCCCATTGAGAACTGCAATGGAAGCTTGCGGGTTTCCTGTTTCTAAAGACCTGCATATGAGTTTGTCCAGAAATGCTGGGTCCTAAAGGGTAGGAGCAGGGAGCTGTCTGGCCATGTGCTTGCAGTCCTCTTCTCTTAAGTTGTCATAAGTGTGCCATGTGCCCTGGGCCAAACCCTGCAGCCTCTCTCTAATTTTCATCTGGCTTAGAGATGGAGATGATTATTATCATCTATCACTTTCTTCCTAGGAGTGTTCTTTGCTTCTTGAGAACCATACCTCCATTTTTGAATTGGATAAGTCTCTGTAACATAAATTTCAAAGTGCTGAGTCTCGCCAGAAGGGCTCTCCTTGAGCCCTTCTGTTCTGTCTCCCACCCTGGTTTTTCTGCAGCCACTTCCCAAGGCCCAGCCAGGCAGAACTGCCTGTTCAAAAGGGGTCTTCTCATTCAAGCATTTGTGTCCTCTTTGTCCTCTGCCAAGAACCCACCTTACCTCCCCAAACTGGAGGAAGCCTTCCTTCCTTCACCGTTACCTCTATGGCCAGGATGGCCCTTCCTGGGTACCTTCGTGCACCCCTGCCCCTATGATGACAGTGCTCAGTGCTCAGCATGTGATGTTTGCTTTTCTTCTGAGCTCTGATGATGGACTGTGTCAGTTATCCCTGCATCCCACCTGCCCAGCCCAGCTCCAGGCTCATAGTCAGCATGCAAATGAATGAATGAAATAGTAAAAGCCTAAATCACAGTAGGAGAGTGTATACCTTTACCCCCAGAGAGAGCTCAGCAGAAGTAGAGAGGAAAAACAAGGGTCTCGAGGAGATGGGATGTTTCGGTCTTTCCTTGCTGTGACAAACCTGCAAGCCATCTCTGACTAACCATCATGCAGGTGGTTTCTTGGATGCCATTTCCTTGGGTCAGCCCAGCCACTGGCCACATGTACAGCATCATGGACAAGTGGATGGGTATTGGGTGATGGGAAGAGCCTGGATTCTGGGTCAGGCAGTTCTTGAATCTTGGCTCCACCCCTTATTAATCATGTGACCTTGGGTCTCGGTTTCTGCATCTGCAGAATGGGGCTGATAGAGTGCCAGTCTAAGTGGGTTGAAGTGGGGGATAGCTGAGATCATCACCTACGCTGGAGAACTGCACACAGTAGAGCTCGATGCATTTCAGTGGTGGAGGTCAAATTTTGCTGAAGCATTGGGTTTTGTGTTCTTGACTTCATTAAGGATTTTACTCCTCCTCGTCATAATAGTAATTATTATTATTGTTGTTGTTATTTTATTAGCTTGGTATTTATTAGCTCATGTGCAGTAACTTACTCTGTCTTCCCAGCAACCATGTGGGAAGGTTTTCTTACCATACTCTTGTGAGAGGTGAGGAGGCTGTGGCTGGGAGCAGAGACGTAACTGATCTTGTGACATGGTGTCCTCGCTCACGCAGAGCGCAGGCTTTCTAGTCTCCACACCCTGAGCTCTCTGCTCTCCCAGAGTAAGACAGTTTACATGCTTCCTGGAGTTGTTCTCTGAGAGAATTTTTATATTGTTCCTTTTCTAAGACTTCCCCTGGTTTCTTACTCATGGCTAATATTAGGACTAGGTAACCCTAACCTTTCAGAAATGTTAATAAATGCCTCTTATTTAAGGGTTGTGCACTTACATGTACAAGGCAGATAACAGTCTTATTATTTCTGGGAGGACTTTCAAGAACTTTTAGATCACTGGAGAATGAGTTTTGCATCTTCGAGACTATTGGTATTTATGCATCTCCGTTTGTGAGTTACTGGATGGAAATTTCCACCATTGAAACGAAGCTCCACAAGTAACATTACACTTCAGAATTTGGCTCATGAGAGAGGTTAATGTAGGTTATCTTAGGAGGATGTGAGATTTTATCTGGTCCTGTGTGTTTTGGTCTTGTGGCTGATTTTCATGACAAAGTGAAGGGTGTTGTGGCCCTCTCTGACTGGCACCTGTGGTGGAACCGGTGGCAGCGCAGGTGTTGGTGGTGTGTGATCTCCGCCACCCAAGAAGAGGAGGCAGCTGCATCAACAGTGCGTGAACATTGTTCTTGGATTTGCAAATATTTAATGTAGACCCTGTAATGTTGTAGTTTTGTAAAAAATGCATTTACTATTGTTTTCAATAACTATAAGTTAATATGTAACAAGAAGGAGGTTAAAATGAATCGAACTATACTTGCGGCTTAGTTAACATTTTATTTCTTTCTATTTCTTTTAATAAAGTGACTTGAGGTCTAGCACCTTTTAGCAAGATGCACTCTGTAGAGGAGAGGGCAGTATAGTGTAGCGATTGGGAATGTGGACTCCAGGGTGAGAGTCTGGGTTCAAAACCAGCTCTGCCACTTACAGGCTGGGCAAGTGCTGAGTTACTTAACCTCCCTGTAAAAGGGGAGTATTAATAATAACAATCCCCATGTTATTGGATCAAGTAACTTCATATCTTTGACATTGTGCCTGACCTGTAGTGTTTAATAAACAGTAGCTATGATTCTTATGAATATAACATGTGATATAATAAAATAATAATAGCCTAGAATCAATAAGGTGTATTAAAGCCTTTTAGTTATTATTCTAAAATTAAGTTTGGCACAAAATCTTGGGCTTTGGAAATGAAAGAGGAAGTGCTAGTGCACAATCTATAGTCAGTGTTGACTTCCTGATCATTCCTAGGCTTCGGGCACTGTTTTCAATGCCTCACATATGCATGCTCCTGTGAGCCTCACCTGCCCTGTGAGAGAGGGGACGGGAGGACATGGGAGTTGTATGGGACTTGCACAAAGTCACAGGGCCGAAAGTGTCAGAATCCAGAGCTGGGAGGTGACTCAGGCATCTGCCTCTACACCCCTGGACTAATGCCCCACCAGGCTGTGTCTCACCTTTGCATGTATTTGGGTAACATGTGCTCCTACAGCCGGCTTCCAGAGTTGGAGCAGAAGATCCTCCAGGCCTGATGCCCGGCCAACCTGCTGTTCACCCCATGGTGTAGCCGCCATGGGCAGAAGTTCGTGAGCCTCTGGTATGTGGCATTTTCAGACCAGGGAGCTGGGCATAGGGCCTGAGTTCTGGAAGGCTCCTCTTTGGTCATTGTAGGGTGTCTGGTGATTGCCAGACTTCCAGTGTCTCACCCCTCAAACCTGAGCCACGAAAGGGAGTGCGACATCATTCCACCCCCTGCGCTGGGACCCAAGGACCCTGTGTATACTCCTCTTGGGCTGTGTGGAATCCTGGGACCAGTAGGGGAGGAGAGTGGGTGGCAGAGTGAGGGTGGTGCAGCCTCGCCCCCCGCAGCTGTGGGAGGCACCATTTCCACATAACCAACAAGGAAACCAGGGTGTGGAGAAATGTAGGCAATGAGTTCAGAGTTCCTGCCAGCAACAGGCAGACCCCAGGACCAAGCTCAGCCCAATAGACTCCCAGTTTCCTTGTTTGCCGTTCATGGTCATGTGACACAGCCAGTGACTGCCTAGGGCCATGGCCATTTTCAGTGAACTCAAAACACTACAATGTTTATGCCTTCACACTTGTGTCTTAAAAAGTTATTTTCAATGAGAACGAAGCATTGTTGTTGCAGAAAAAGCATTGAGCTTGGGAGGTGTCCAGTGGTGGAGGCCGCCAACTGGGTCTTGCAGCCTGGCCCCGGTTCAGCCCGCAGCCCATCTGCAGGGAGAGTGAACGGTGAGAGCAGCGCAGGCCACACATGCTCATGGGCGGCAGGTGTGCCCACCGGTGTCACCCACAGCTGAGGGTACAGGTGGGCAGTTAGGAGGGAATTCAGGAGGCACCAGGGTCTGGAATGGCCACTGTGGCCCGGCGGTCTGCAGTCAGGGCATAGGAGGTCGATCTCCGGGGAGTGAGCTCATCATAAACGCATCAGAGTGTGTTTGTGTGGGGAGTCTAAGAATCCACCAGGCATTTATAATTTTATACTGTTTCCTAAGAAATTCCATTGTATTAAGAGTGCCCCATGGTGTTTTTGGTTACTTGTTTTACAAATACACCTGCCATTGAAAGCACAGAAGAATGAGATTGTGAGTCATGTGGGGCCAGTGTCCAGGTGGGCTCTAGTGCATTTTATTCAAAGCAAATTATCAAAGCATGTGCAGTCCTTACTACTGAATTTTGACTTTCTGAGTTTCCATTAGGAAACATCAGCTTAAAAAAACAACACAAAACTGCACAATGAGAGGGGCAGAGGGTGTGTGGGAGCGGTGCTAAGAGCACAGGTGTGTGCATCCAGAGCCACACAGTGGAGCTAAGGAGAGAGGGGTCGTGGGGAGAGGAGTGGAGGGACTCAGCTGAGGGAGGATGTGCCCTTCAAGGACTCACTTGTCCTGCTCCAGTTCTGCTGTTGTTGCCCCATGCCATGCCCACAGCCCTTTGAGCTGGCAGTGGAGTGGGCAGTGACCCCTTGCATTGGTGTGCTGTTTTGTTTTTCATGCCTCCAGAAGCTGAGGTGAAATGAGACAAGTGTCACAGTGGTCCCAACCCCTAGCTAGCCCCAGAGTAACCCCGAGGGCTTTTGAACACACAGGTGGCTGGGCCCTATCCCAGAGGCTCTGAGGTCTGGGGCAGGTGAAGCTGGTGCTGGGGGATGCTGGTGCTGCTGGTCCAGGGACCCCACTTTGAGAATTGCTGAATCAGAGCAAAAAGGTGTGGACGGCCACTTGGGAGCTGCACTTGACCCTTTAAAAGCTGGAGCAGGAAGTGGCCTTGTCCACACTTCACTGGAGGCAGGAGGAGTGAGGGGCAGGGGGCAGGGCCCACTCTCTAAAGGTGCAAGCGGTCTCAGCAGCTCAGCAGCATCCAGGGCTCCAGAATCAGCCCTTTCTATGGACTTGGATGATCGGACAAAAGTGCAGACAGATACTGTGTGTGGACAGTAGGGCTCGGCAGTCTCCCAAACCCCACTGTGAACTTGGGGAGACTGTAGACCCCTTCCTCTGCGGGGAACTGAGTGAAAGCTCACTGTCTCCCAGGGCATCTACATGGAGACAGCAGGCTTCTGGATGCTGGATCATGGGGCAGAAATGCCTGGATTCAGCAACTGATATTGATATTATTTAGGAGGGTGCAGCTTTTATTTTTATCTGATCCACAGAGCCATATTTAATACCCCTGTGTGTGTGTGCACGCGTGCGTGTGTGTACGTGTGTGCTGGTTTGCAATATTGCCTGGGTGGGATAAAGGAGATAAAGTTTCTTACTGCTTATTTGTAAAACCTGTTCAAGCCTGCACATGAGGCTGTCGTGATCTCCATTGCCATCTGATTCGTCCACTGGCCAGTTCCTTTGTAAAATCTGGAGAGAGCTAGTTGCTGAGGGGCTGCAATAGAAGATTATGTGTGAATGGAGATATCTCTGTTACAGGATTCCTGGGCCACTGTCCAGACATGGGGTGGGAGAGAAGACAGGAGAAGTAGAGTTCTAACCTGGTGATTTTCTTTCCCCCCTTATCTTTGCTAAAAGAAAAAGTGCTCTCTTCTGCTAAGACGTCACTGCAAGCAATAGAATTATTTGCAGAAGCTGGAGCCGGAGGTTGGCGAGGGATGGAGAGAGCATCCAGGGAGCGAACCCAGGGGCTCGCGGTGTTCAGGACGGGCTTCCAGACCCTGAGCTTCTCTTGTCACCTCCCAGCGCCAGGTTCTGACAAGAACCTAACTGAGTCTTTCTCTCAGTATTAATTAAAACTTGATCATAACAGAATAAGGTCAGGCAATCCTCTGCACCACTTCCAGGGACTAGATGAGAAACATGGGCAGTTAACACAGCCATTGCTTTGCCAATAACTTAGTGCGAGTAAAAGACTTCAAAAGTGTGTTTTCTTACACACTGTATTTCCTTGTCTAATTTACAGTGTTGTCTTACTTTGCAATCCCCACTCTTTTTTTGGTAAAGAACTTGAGCTTTTCATCTAAATAGAGGCAGATTCTAAGTTGCAAGGATCATAATTCATAAATTTTAAGTTATACTTGGACCATGGATGTGGCCAAGTATAACATGATGTGAGGGCTTCTTGCCAGAGCTGCTGGAGGTTAGGGGCTGTTTACATGATATCCATTTCCCTGCCACAAAAAGCTTGGAAAATACCCACTCAGAGCTGTAAAGTGACCTTTACCAGGGGGCACACATCCATGTACAGAGCAACTGTAGGCAGATAAAATCCCAAGCTTGCTGGTGGAACTTGAGGTTCAGAGAGGGTTGTTGACTTGGCTGGAGCCACATGTGGAGGAGGCGAGTCAAACTAGAAGTGCGAATGCCATCTGTGAGCTCCACACTTGCTGAGTGTGATCTCTGAGGAAAACGACTCTGTGTCTGGCAGCATCCAGCACCCCCAATCATTGGCCCAATTTTGCCCCCAGGTGTCCCATGGAACTCAGGCCCAGTCATAGGAGCTAAGCATCTGGAGTAAAGAGCTGTATCTGCTAGACCTGCTGTCTCCTGGGGCCGCCTCTGGACTTCCTCTTGTGAATGTGATGCCCCACTTTGTGCCAGGGAATGAGTAGGATGAAGGAAACTTCTGGATCAGAGGACTTTTGAAAAGAACCAAAGAAAACGGGAATTACCCAGAAAATGGAGCCTTTCCATTGACTTGAATATAAGTCTGATTTATAAGGAGGCTTGTTGAGTTGGGGTTTTTTTAATTATAAAAATTACTAAGGAACCAGAAAACTGCATTCTTCTCCAGTTGACTTTCAGCATTCAGTCCAGATAAAAGAATTACAAAATTAGGAAACAGAATATCTAAACCCCATGCTGCTTCATGACGCTGTCTGGGTGAAGCTTTCCTGGGGAGTGGGGTCCTTTCATTTGTGAGATGGGTCTTGCCACATATCCTGCAATCCAGTGCAGAGAAGGTGGCCACCTTGGCCAACCATGGGGACAGGAAGACAGAACAGATGGCAAAGCAGAAACAAGACTGGAGCCAGACTCCCATTAGTGTGGGGGGGCATGGAGTGGTGTGGAGGCTGGACACGCACTTGGGGCATGCATCTGAGCAGAGGGGAGATTGCTGCTGGAGGCTGGGGTTGAGACCAGGTCTACTGGCCAAACCCTCGATGGGGAGCTGAGCAATGCGAGCGTGTCCCTTATCAATTCCTGAGGCCCACCCCTTTTGGAAATCATCTCCTCAACTAAGTGCCTTTGTGGTGCTCTGATGAAGGAGTGGACGGGGCACAGGCAGGGAAAGTGCCGACTGGACTGGGAGGCACAAGGCCATGCCGCCTGCTCCTCTTCTCCTTCATAATGTGGGCCGAGACAGGCAGGGGACACTGCTGGGGGATGGAGCAGCTCGGGGCAGGGGGAGGTGGTGAGCTGAGGAAAGGAGAGGGAGGGCACTTCACCAATCACTCCAATGTCCATGACACACGTTTAAGTTGCTGATGCCAGCTTGTGGACTCATGGAATGGCAGTGACCGAATTTCCCATCCACACACTTCAAAGAAATAAATGTGAGGATGTATGTGTGTATGAAGCAGTCTCCTAAGGGGAAAAATAGTCAGTGGATATAAAATAGCTTTGAAAAGGAATGATGTTGAGACTTTTTTTTAAACCTCTTTGAGGTACTAACAAAACAATAAAACTGTCCTAATAATTTACCTGTTAATAAATATTTTCATAAAGTAATCTTAGTCCATGTGCAAAAACAATAAACAGAGCTGCTTTGCTTCAATGGCTAAGAGAAAGGGATTCTCAGTCTCAGCTCTTCCTTGCTGATGTAAAGGAATAAAACATAATTCTATGAGCTTTTTAATTTCTTCATGATTTTGCCTTGCAGAAAGTAAGAAGTATAATTTCAAGATATAATGGTGTATGGTGCATGTACTTATGCTTATGTATATAAATGCATAGATATATGCATTATATTTATTATGAGAGCATTATGAGACCTTAAAGATTCATATAGTCCATGGCCCAGATTGAGATTTTTGGTTTAAGGTTAACTAGTTTTTGAGATTAAATCCTGTCACCAACACACCTAAACGTGCATATTATATGCATATATTTATTTTATTCTGAGCGAAAAGGTGATATATCTTTGATTCTACCATCAGTACGAAAGTCTCATGTAACCAGATTTTAAGTCAACAAAAGGCAAAAAACCTTTCAATTAAAATAAAGCCAAAAGACTGCAAAATTTGACCATGATGTTTAAACTATACTAGGGACACCTTGCTCTGCTGCAGATTGGACACGCACGCCTCAGGTAAGAAACTGGCACTACTGGGAGCTTCCAAGAAGCAATTTCCATCCAAGTCTTTCTCCTTCTTGGTGAGTTTGCTTCTTTGTCTATCTGAGAAATTTCCACAGTAAAAATATTTGACATTTTTTTCTATTTTTATTGTGGGGACAGAATCCTTGTACTGTGGGGAAACATTTTCCTCATTTAACAACTTTTATTATCTGTTACAAGCAAAGAGTTTTTGCCAAGTCTTGGGAAGGAAAAAGGGAAAAAAACATGACCCTGGGTGAGTTTATAACTCCCACAGGGACACAGGAGGCCTGACTGTGGGACGGGGGTGCTCTAGGACAGGTCTAGGAACTGGAGGGGAGAAGAATTTCTGTGGAGAAATCATGGGCTTTGGGAAAGGCCACAGGATGGCTCAGGACTTGGGGCAGCTGAGAAGGACGGGCGTGATTGCAGTGGTGGAGGGGTGGGGGCGTGTGTTTAGAACTTAGGGCCTGGGAGAGTGCGTGATGGCAGTGGTGGAAACAGACTTCCAGGGGAGCTGCTTAACCAGTGTCTGCAGGGTGCCATGGAGGAGGGAGACTGCAGGCCATTAAAAAGTGTTCTGCAACAGTTTGGGGGAAGATCTTGGACTAGAATGTGACGATGTTGTAGAAAATTGAATGGCGACCCCCCAGAATCGTATGTTCATATCCCAACCCCCAGAACCTGTCAATGTGATGTTATTGGGCAACAGGGTCTTTGCAGATAGGTGTGATTAAGTTAAGGATCTTGAGATGGGATCATCCTGGATTAGGGTGGACTTGAAATCCAAGGACAAGTTCTTACAAGAGAAAAGAGGAGGAGACAGACACAGACACAGAGAGGGGCCACGTGAGGATGGAGGCAGAGAGGGGAGTGATGCGGCCACAGGCCATTGAACTCCTAGAGCCACCAGGAGCAGGAAGAGGCAGGAGGGACCCTCCCCTGGAGCCTTCACAGCAAGCATGGCCCTGTTGACATCTTGATTGACGACCTCTGGTCCCAGAACTCTGGAGAATAAACTTCTGTTTTAAGTAACGAACGTCGTGGTATTTTGTTGTGGCAACCTTGGGACACTAATACAAAAGAAAAGAAAGGATGAGCATGAGAGACCGACATTTCGAAAAAGAAAGGCAATATGGACTGTTGGTGAGGATACGGAGTGGGAGAAACTGTTACACACCGCCGACGGGAGCGCGGAGGGCTCAGCCATTCCCAGCGCTTCGGCTTTCCTGAGCCATGCTGAAGGTGCTCTCTCTCCATGATCCAGCACTTTTGCTCCTACACAAATGGGTGTGATTCTGCTTATAATAACAAAAAGACCAGATACACCCCACACACTCATTGAAAAAAGAATGAGTACACAAGCCGGCTGGTCTCCCAGTGGAACGTTATAAAACCGTGAGGAGTAAAGAAGCACGCTATAGACATCAGCAAGAGAGAATCTCATACGCAAAATGTTGAGTGAGAAAAAACAATTCCTGGGGCCGGCCCGGTGGCGCACTGGATAAGTGCGCCGCTTGGGAAGTGCGGTGGTGCTCCCGCCCGAGGGTTCAGATCCCACATACAGACCGGTTCCCGCTCACTGGCTGAGCGAGGCGCGGGAGCAGCACCGAGGGTTGCGATCCCGTTGCCAGTCCCCGGTCCGGTAGGGGGGCAACACTGAGGGTTGCGATCCGTTGCAGGACATGGAAAAAGACAAAAACAAAACAAAACAAACAAACAAAAAAACACACAATTCCTGGAATACACGCAATATGACACTGTATGAATTCCCCAAACTGTAAAACTTACCAAAATCGTTTAAGGATAAATACAAATGTGGTACAATAGGAAAAAAAACAAGGAAATGATAAAATCAAGAGAGAGGGCCACAGGACTTTTGCTGAGGTTGTGCTGCCTAGGCTGGGCGTGGGCTCCTGCATTCTCCTCTGTTTTTCTCCCGTATGTTTCACAACATGTGATCATGCTGTGTATGGACTGTGGAGCCAGACTGCTCCATTTAAGTTCTGGTTTTCCCACTTCCTAGCTGTGGTACCTTGGGAAAGTTACTTTAGCTCTTCATGCCTCAATTTTCTCATCTGTAAAATGGGTGTATTGAAAGTAAGTACCTCATAGGGTTGTGTTGAGAATTACATGAATTAAGTGGTGAGGATTACATGAGTTAATATGTGTGAAAGCTTCAAAGAGTGCCTGAGGCATGTAGCTTTATATAAGCATTAGCTGTTGTCATTGTCATTATCATCATCATTGTCATCACCATCATCTTGTAAATAAAGCAGTTTGAAATTAAAAAAGAAAAAAGAAGAGACGTGCTGTGGATTGAACTTTCCCCCCAAACTCACTGAAGCTTGACCCCCATTGTAACAGTGCTAAGGGGGAGGGAAACCTGATTACACTATTCAAAAGGTGGAGCTTTTAAGAGTTGATTGGATCCTGGGAACTGTGTCCTGGTGAATGGATTGATCCAGTCATGGAGTCAGGGCATGGCTCTGATGGCTTTATAAGGAGGCAAATGAGGAGGTTAGGTTGCTTGTTCAGTCACTTTTCTCATGGTGTGACACCCTGCATTGCTGTGAAGAGTCACCACCCAGAATAAGGCCCTTACCATGGGCAGGATAAGGATGGGAAGAGGACAGGATGAGCAGACCCTGACCAGACAGGCCTGGTGTGAGGGGGAAGTTGAGGCAGGGAGTAATGGCAAATGGGTCTGGAAGTCTCCAATTGTGGAAGGGAGACCTTGAACCCCAGGCCTAGGCATGTAGAGTTGGTCCTCGAGGGAGATGGGGGGCCCCTTCCAGAGAGCATGAGGGATGCTCAGACTCCCACCTGGAGCCCCCAGGGGTTCTGGAGGAGCCAGGCCAGAATCATTCTGGGGATGAGTGGCCTCCCGAGTCATGCTTGGGCTCCAGGTGACTGTTTTATTTTAATCTAGAACACCGAGGGAAGTGCACAAAGCAGGTGGGGCGGTGGTCAGTGGCATCCTTTAACTTGGCAGCCACCTTGGCCAGGACTCTGGGTTGTGGGAAGTCCCAACTGTGGAGGTAAGACAGTCTTCTGAGTGGCTTCCTCTGAAGTGATCCCCAAAATGCCTCTTGGATGTGGCCACTCATGGTGGCAAGTGTTTGATGAGACATTTCTAGCTCCGTGCCATGCCCTGGGTGAGAACAGGCTGTTGGCTGCCATTTTCTGTTTGAGAAATCTCATTAATGTAAATATTCAGGGAGAGCAGTTTGGCCCACTGGTTGTCAGCCGAGCCCTGCTTCTGGAAGCTCTCCATGGCTCGCCGCACCTGCAGTTGTGTGTGTGCTGGATTTCTGCTTGGTTTTCCTTCGTCTTTCACAGTTTGAGTTTGGGGTTGGGAACATAATAATCTAGTGCATTGAGCAGTGACCACGGCTTTCATCCACTTGAGTCAGGTTCCTCACTGTCCGTGTATGGACGCACTAAGCACGAGCCAGCAGAACCCAGGTGGGAAGCCTGAGAGCACAAGGGAGCGGGAAGCTGAGCTGTTCGGCACATGACGTGAGCCTGGGTAGGCACAGGGGGCAGTTCAAAGTCTTTCGTTGTCCTATGTCCCCTGTGCCTTTTCTTAAGGGTCTGTAGCTTCTGGTTGGTGTTTCACTGTGATTTTTCTTTAGTGGAGGGTGGCTCCAATGTCATTCAACTTTGAAACATGTCCCAGGACAAACCTTTACTCACAGAAAAGGTGCCTGGAAGAACAAGAGCACCTTCCTGGTCTGGCAATTGCAGGTTGGAGGTCACCCTCCCTCTCTCACCCTTCCCCCTGCCTCCTGGGCAACCACCACTTGGATTTGGCATTTTGAGGGCCTGCCACTGGATTTTTACATTTAGCCACAGGTTTAGAGAAGCCATCAGAGGGGATCCCTCCTCCCCAATGTCGCCCAGGCCAGGTGGTGTTGGGGTCAGTGAGGCTCCAGTGCCTGGGGAGCCACTGCTTGGGGTGGCTGTGCAAACAAGAAGAAGATTTGCACCAGCAGCTTCTGCCCCATGTTCTGCAGAGTACCTCGCAGGAGGCGCCCACCTTCCAAATCATGGCTCACCCGGTACCACATTAGCATTCAGGGATGGACATAGTGGAGCTTCAGGAGGCAGCAGGTGAGGTGTAAAATCCAGATGCCAGCCTTGCAGCAGTTGGTGAGGCTGGGATTGCATCTGCCCAGCCCTGATGCAGGGGAGGGTCCCCCCAGCAGGAGAGGCAGGTGCCCAGGACAGACCAAAGACCAGAGCAGAGCCAGTTCCATGGGGAGAGCATCCTCCCAGCCACTGTGGAGGGGTGGGGAGTAAGCGGAGACCACTCGGGCTCAACTCAGCAAGGCAGGAATAATGCACGTTCTGCTGCAAAGTTTCTTGTTCTCCCCGAAACCCTCCATTAAAGGAGCCCCTTTGGGTTGTGTTAGGGAGAAATGGACAGTATTTATGGCTGCGAGAGCTGCTTCTGCTCAGAGTTAGGCGCAGAAGCAAATGCAGGAGACCGAGGAGGAGGCCGGCAGGAAAGGGACTGGGGCGGGGGTAGGGGAGACAGATGGATGGATGGACAGGCGGGACATGCTGACCTGAGGGACCACCGGACCAGGGTGGAGAGTCAGAAAGAAGCTCTAAGGAGAAAGAATGAGGGCCCTCCTGAGCTGTGGTCAGGTGACCATTTTAGGTGCATTAGAGCAAAGCCTGGAGGACCCACTAGAAAGCTGGCCCTTCTGTCTGTAATTCCACTGACTACTGGAACAGAGCGCCCGTTAGAAACCCAGGAAGAGATTTTCACGGGCTGAGAAATGAATTCAGCTGTGTTCCTGGAGCCGGATGGATCTGCTGCCCCAGCACTCCATGAGGGGGCAGACAGGGTGAAGTCTTCATTTCACAAGTAGTGCCTGCTCACTGTGACCCAGAACCCTCCTCTGTAGTCCCAGGTCAACTTTGAGGTTATCAAGCCCAACTTCCTGGGCCTCACTCCTGTTACTGTTGTCAGCCCAAAGGCTCCCTTCCTATTTCAGCAGGTGCAAAAAACCGGAAGACAGTGGCTTGGTCAGGGGGTGGCAGCTGATTAGAAGGCCCTTGGGCATTAGGGGGAGGAAGCAGGTAGGCTGGAAGAAAGATGCCACTGGATGTCACAGGAACATGGGCTTTGTCCTTTTTGCCTTGAGGTTATTCTTGGGCAGGGAGGAAGAAGGGATGCAAGACAGTTTGTTCCGACCAGGAGCCCCCTCAGCTCTGGGCTGACAGATGGAGACAGGGGCAGGGGACGAGTGCAGTGGGGCTCTTCCTATAAATGCCAGCATCCTGAGCAAAATCACGGTTTTGGGTGAAGAAACGGGTAATGCTGTGTAGTCTTCTGACTGAGGTTGATGTGATATGTGGAGATTATTTGGCAATCTTATTGGTACTGTTGGCATAATTTAAATAATTGGAAGAATTTTTTTCTTAACTGTTCTAGCCAGGTTTAGAAGCTTGTGAAAAAGACCAGTTCTGCTTTTAGAAGTATAAAAATAGCGCAGGGATAGAAAAGGCTTCCTGTCTGACAGGCAGATGTAAATGACTTCCAGCTATATTTTAGTACCTGCACCAGGGCAGGGCCTCCACTGCCAGTGTTCTGATGAGCTAGCCAGCCTGGGGCCATGGTGTGTGGGTGCGGCTGTGTGTGCATGGTGTGTGTGCACATGGTGTGCTTGTGCGTGCATGTGATTGTACATGATGTGTGTGTGCGCATGTGATCGTGTGCACATGGTGTGTGTGCGTGCATGTGATTGTGTGCACATGGTGTATGTGTGTGTACATGGTGTGTGTACATGATGTGCTTGTGCATGCTTGTGATTCTGTGCACATGGTGTGTGTGTACATGATGGGTGTGTACATGGTATGTGTGTGCATGTGTGTGGTTCTGTGCACGTGGCATGCATGTGTGCACACGGCAGACTCACTACCTGAAGGGCCTGAGGGCTCTTTCAGTTGTAAATGACAAGAGGGCACAGGAAGCTGGAATGCCAGATAGAATGTAATCCATGAGCTCTTCTCTTACCCACTTGGGGCTGGAGTGTTTTTGTAGAAATCACAGCACGATGCCCAGAGACTGTACCCATTGTCCCCATTTGTTTTATTTGGGCTGTTTTTCTCTTTACTCCAGGCTGCCACCCCTCACCTGTTTAGGGAGGAAGTGGCCCTACTTTCACCTAACATCCGTCCTGGCTCTCACGACTCCTGCCCCTCAGGGTGACAGAAACGGCTTTCTGAATCCTTTCCTTCTCAACTGATGAGTTTATGCCCTGACTGATTCCACAGAGAATTTGGGGGTAAGATTTACAGTTCAGTGTTTGGGAACTTTTGTTATTTGGCAGGTGCCCACTTTGTTTTTTAGCCCATCTTTCTGCCTCTCCCAAGGTGAGCTGGCTGGAGCCTGGTGGCCCCGTCCGTTAGCTCTCGGCCTCCTAGAGGAGTGCTAGCCACTGGGGAGGAGCCATCAGGAGTCAGGTGGCCCTGGCTTGGATCCCAATGTGGACATTCTGTGGGACCCTGGGCGAGCCCCATGGTCTTCCCAAGCCTCTCCCCATCCTCTGAAACCTGGACGTGATGTTAGCTCCCTGTTAGGGCTACTGTGATCATTAAAGCAGATTAAATTACCTATGCAGAGGGCTTAGTCCCAAAAGGCTTCCCACACAGAAAGATGCTAATGTGATAACAGGTGGGTCTTACCTGCTTCCCTCCTGCCGGGGGGTGGGTTTTCCAGCTGCTGCCCATGAGTCCATAGAGGGTGGGTGCTGTCTGCTGGGGCTGTGGGAGTGGTTGTCTGGAGAGGCTGGTTTGCCTGTACCATGTCCTCTTGGCTGGACTGTTGTGTCTGCACCTGGCCCTGCTCACACTTTCCCACCAGAGCATCCAGAGACCCCAAGGGTTTCTGTGTCAGCATCAGAGTGGCTCTGAGCGCCCTGGCCCAGGAGCACTGGCTACAGGTGGCTGTGGTTCCAGGGGACCTGCACGAAATAGTGTCACAGTTAATATCCTGTCACGTTCTCTGGGACACTGACCCATGGAGGGACAGCAGTTCTCATGGTTACAACAGGCGCGGGTCAGCCCTCAGGAGTGCTTGGGACAGGGTTCCCAGGCAGCCCTATTCATCCCTCAGAGACTGACAGCTTCTTTGCACAAGCATTTGGAGGAATTTGGGAGCGTTCCAGGAATGGGCTCGGCTCTTTGAAAATGATCACAAGCTTAATCAACTAGATCCGAGATGTTAAACCTCACATCAACGCTCCTTGGTGGGAGCTCCAGCCCTCCATGTACACCAGGACACAGACAGGGTTCCTGATTTACACGGCTGCGTCCATTCAGCTGTCACTCCTGGAATGAAGAGAGACCTTTGCCATCACTGTCCCATGGCTTGCACTTTCCAGCGTGCCTTTTGGGGTAATGTTTTGTCTCTAATTGCAGCTCCAGCAACCGCCATTTATTAAACACTTCCACGTGCTGGGCTTCACAAGAAGCACTTCAAAAACATGATCTTGTTTTGCCTTCAAGGCAAAACCCTTAAGGTTAAGTACCTTTTCCCCACCATTACCACGTGGGGAAAATGAGTTTAGAAATCTGAAGAACCTCACCCAAGGTCGCAGTGCTGACTAGAGGCTGCATCCCAGAGCTGGGATTTGGAGTCACCGGCACCAGGCCCCAGACAGGTTCCAGCAGAATGGCTTCTTAAAGCCCCCAGGAGGTTCCAGTGTGCAGGGAATGGTGTGAGCCCAACCGGGCTGGAGCCTGCGTAGAGTTATTTCACATACAGCATTGACCTGATGTGGGCTGGTGCTGTCGTTACAGAGGTGGGGCACTGGGTACTATAAGCACAGCATTAGAAGGGGGTGTGCTTGGAGCTTGCTCATTCGGGGGCGTGGATATGTGGAGGGCCGTCCACCCGCCTCCCACATACTGCATCTAAAGCACGTTGCTGAGGTGGCTGGGAAGGGCATGGTAGTGACCCTGAGAGTGGACAGTGTTGAGACGTCCAGGCTTTGGCCAACCCCCTCACTCTGGCAACGTTCCCGTGAGGCTAACAGCCTCCCACAGTGGATACAGTATTCCAGAAACAAGAACGTGTTTAAATTAGTAGAAAAAAAAAGTCCCATGCTTTAGGATGTGAGTAAACTGGCCTCTGAGCCATATACACAGTCCAGAGACGTTGCTCAGCACCATGAAAGTGAAGCGCCAGCCACTGTGCTCGCGAAGGTGTTCTCAGAAGAGTGTGGAGCTTCAGAAACCTGGAGTGCTGCATGTGGCAGGTGGTGTCATGAAAGAGCTGGTTGCAAACGGACAGCACTGGCGTGCACAGGAGACATTCACATGCTGGGTGGTGACGTGAATGACCAAACACAACTTGTCCTCACTGGAGCCACCAAAGCGTCCCCTCCAGATGCAGCTTCCTCCTCCCCACCCCACCCCCACCTTCCTTCTCTTTCCCATCACTCAACTGATTAGCCGTACCTTTTTTTGAGAATGATCTGGAATATATCTCTATGCTATCCAGATCAATCTTTCCATTGCTGTAATTTTCCCATCCCATGACATCGGCATTAATTTTCACCAGTAGCGTCAGAACATCTGGCTATAATTCCACCTTGCAGCAAAGAAAACAAAGGGAGATGGAGGGTCCCTGATGTATGTGGGCCTGGGGACAATGCTGTGGGGTTTGGTAGAGTCTTGCCTGGCAGAGCTAGAATATGCCTACCTTTAGAATTCTGTGAACACGCTGTGCAAAATTTATCACTTAACAAAAACTGATGATGCACAACCACTTAAACATTGCCCATGTTCTGTGTTTATCACCTGCTGCTTCATACGATGTGCTTGGAACACATTTCTCTTCAGTGGTCATTATCTAGAACCAACTGGAAAACATCTATGTGAAATGTGAAATGAAAGATCTGCTCAGATTGAGAGGAAGTCTGTGCCAAGCTCTGTGTGGTGATAAGCTTGAGTCTGGTTGCAATAAAGTTAACAACTGCCATGAGCATTGAATATGCCCACAGAATTCCCATCTCCAGCCCTCATGTTAGGACCGCCTTGAACATTTCAGTAGGAACCCAAGCATTAACCTCAGCTACCACTGGGTTGTCGAAAGAAATTCAAGCCACATGTGACTCACGCCTAGTGAATTCTAGTGCTGGAAAGGGCTTTGGAGAGGTGGCTTCTTTTATGATGGGGAAACTGAGGCCCGGGGCTAGACAGCCTGTTCATGGCTGCTCCCTAGTCACGAGCATGTCTGGAAGAGGTCCTGTGGGACCTGCCTTAGACCCTCTCTGTCTTGCTCTTTCTACTCCAGAGGTCCCCCGTGGAAACTCCAAGGCCAGTCATTTTTCTTTTCATGTTTGAGTGCAGACCTTAACCTCATTATGAAAAGTCTACACTGGGGACATGTTCTAATTAGGCTTTTTGGCCATTGGACTACACGAAAAAGTCTGAGAGTGACACTGAGTTGAAGAAGGACTCCTGGCAGGGCTGCAGGATGGCAGCTTTCATCTCTTCTAGAACAACACGGGGCTTCCTTCTCAGACCCGTGGACTGTCTCATCAGACTTCCCCCTCGTGTAAGGTTGCTGGTTAAGAGGATAGCTTTACCTAACGTTGCCATAGGAGGAAGGGCAGCACGTCCCTCATAGAGTAGCTGGGAGGCCGGGCAGGGCATGAGCAGGTGTGGGCAGGTGAGGGTGAGTGTATGAGTTTATTGTTGCTGCCATAACAAATCACCACAAACTTGGTGACTTAAAACAACACATATTTGTTATCTTACAGTTCTGGAGGTCAGAAGTCTAAAATAAAGGTGTTAGCAGGGCTGTGTTCCTTCTGGAGGCTTCAGGAAAGAATCAGTTTCCTTGCCTTTTCCAGCTTCTAGAAGCCCCTGCTTTCCCTGGCTGGTGGCCACTTCCTCCACCTTCAAAACCAGCAGCGCAGCGTCTTCCAGTCTCTCTCTCTGTCTCTGACCTCTGCTTCACCGTCATACGTCCTGCTGCTGCTGACCCTCCTGCCTCCCTCTCTCCCTTATAGAGACCTTTGTGATGACATTGGGCCCACCTGGGTGATAGAAGACAATCTCCCATCTCAAGATCCTTAATTTAATTCCATCTGCAAGGTCCCTTTTGCCATGTAAGGTAATAAATATACTTACAGTTTCCAGGGACTGGGGAGCATTATTCTGCCAACACATGAGGAGTTTCTCCAGCCATCCCTCCATCCAATCCTCTGTCCATCCCCCCACCCATCTCTCCATCCATCCCCCCACCCGTCTCTCCATCTCTCTCTCCATCCATCTCTCCCTCTATCCTTTTCTCCATCCCTCAATCCATTCCTTCCTCCACCCAGAGTTTTCCTCAGCCTGAGTCGCCAACACTCAAAGCCTGAAACCCACCCTGAGATTTGCAGCTGGGGTGGGGGTGCCTTGAACGTGTTCCTGGTATACCTGGTTGAGTTTTGGAGACATGGGCTAGAACATTCTACTAGAGAACTACTAGGGAATGGTCCCGAGGTCTGCCTTTCCTCTGGCTCCCAGGAGAGCAGGGCATCTGCTGGCAGCTGCCCTGGGGACTTCGGATGAGGGTTGCCCCTGCAGCTGGCTCTGGAGGTGGTGGCTTGGCACAGTGGGAAGTCCAGGCATGACGGGGAGAACAGCGATTCTACAGCTTTTCTATCAGCTGATACAGCAGCCAGTTGTTGCTTGTCATACAAGGGAGGTTGCATAGGTCATTCCAGAATTCCAGAGAATTCTGAACCATTCCAGTTCAGAGCTCCTTGAGTCCGTGTCATGTTCCTCCTTGCTCCACGGTGAAGATTGCAACTTACCTTTCTCTCAGACCTGCTCAGACCTCCTCTTCTCAAATCCCGTTCCCCCCAGAAGTGGCACGTCCCCATCCATGCCTGGCTTTTCTTCAACCATGCAAATGCCCTACCCGAGAGCTATGACATGGCAGGAGTTGTGTTCCCAGGTGTTGCTGCTGCTGGACCAAACCCGGCTCCACAGATTTGGAGCAGGGGTCAGCAATCTACAGCTGGGGACCAAATCTGCCTTCTGCCTGGCTTTGTAAATAAAGTTTTATCGCAACATAACCACACCCATGTATTTATATATGGCTGTTTTGGTGCAAAACAGCAGAGTTGAGTGCTTGTTGACAGTATGTCCCGCAAAGCCTGAAATACAGTCCTACACCGGATAACGATGTTTCAGTCACCTTCAGGCCACACATATGACGTAGGTCCTGTGAGATTATAAGGCTGTACCATACAGCCTGGGTATGCAGTGGGCTGTGCCATCTAGGTGTGTGCAAGTGCCCTCTACGGTGTTTGCACAATGACAAAATAGCCCAACGACGGTGCATTTCTCAGAATGTATCCCCATCATTAAGTGAATCACGACTGTCATTTATGATCCAGCCCTTTACAAAAAGTGTGTCGACACCATCCTAGAGGACTCGAGCCTTGTCACTGTCACCACGTCCAGCTGTCCTTTCAAGGGGCGTGTACTGGGGGCTCCCTGGTTCGGGCACTGTGCTGGCCCTGGGACCTCGAGGTCAACCATGTGCACGGCTTTTGTGAAGCTGGCGGTCGTCTTGACACACGTGCACCCGATGAGCAGTGCGGGTGAGCAGCGCTACCGAGAGCAGGGCCCACGGACATGTGCTCACCAGAGGACACGGGCCTGGAAGAGGAGGAGTTGGGGTGTCTTCTCATTCACAGGTGCCTCCTCCCCTTGATGGAGCAGCCCACAGGGCAGGAAGGGCAAAAGGTTGGAGATTTCCCTGATGAACCGTGGAGGAAGGAGAGGATGCTCTGTGTTTCCTCTCAGGTAAAGCTGGTGACAGGGGCTTAAAGACATTTAGAGCAGAAGCTTGCCCCACCCCTGCAGGCAGGATAGGGAGATGGGTGCTGAGCATTTCTGGGACCTGGCTTGATGGTGGAGGAGCTGGGGCCCGGCCCTTCTCACAGGGCCTGAGGTGCTGGGAGCATCGCATCCCTGCACCTGCCGGGGCTGGTCCCCGTGAGACATGAACTGCGTGGCTGCACCGGGAGAACTGCGCCTGCTTTCCAGAGCGCCTCTGAGCTGTTTTGTTTTGGTTCTTTGGCATTTGAAAATATTTTCAAAAGAGCTCACCAAAATAATCTAAAACTGTGTTCTCTGCAAGGAGGACAGCGTAGCCTTTGCAAGCATGAGTGGTATCCTTAGGCAGTCAAACAACTGGGGTGCCTGGGAGGGTCCAACCCCCTCCACACACACCCCACTGGCGGTGCTGCAGATGAGGCTGGAAGCAGGACAGCCTCGTCCCCTCTCAGTTCCTGCACTCAGCCCCACCCCAGCTTCTGCCAAGGAGCCGAGGAGAGGAAGACATCCAGCAGCAGGAAGAAAAAAGCTAGAGACAGCCCAGAAACTGGAAAAGCTCCGGCAAGTCCCCCTCGCTGTGTCCCACGTGTGCTGCAGGCTCTCCCCTCGGCTGTCCCCTCCATCCCAGTGTCTCCCGCCCTCTCTCGTCCCCAACAAGGGGAGGGGAGCTCTCGCGGGCAGAGCCCACCATGGCCCACCCCAGGCGGCTCACTGGAGTCGCCCTGGCTGTGCGTTCTCTAAGCAGGGAGGCATCCGAAAGGGGACTTCACACGTCCTGGTGCTCAGGGTGATGACAGTGTTGATTTTTGTGGTTGGAAAGTGGACCTGCTGGCTGTGGAGTGACAGGGCAGAGCTGGCGGGGACGGTGCAGTGTGTCTGATCGTCTCCTCTGGGACAGAATGTATCATGGTGAGAAAAGGAAAGGGCAGGGTTTGAAGCCTCACCTCGCATTTGCTGCCCCTGGGCGCAGGGTCCGCCGGTGCCTGCGAGGAGACCCGGCCACCCCCTCATGCTCTCACCTCGGAGACCTGTGCCTCGGGGACCTCCATTTGTGCCGAGACACCTCCTCACCCTGAGGCTTAGAGGAGGAACACTCCGTGTGGCCAGACGCCTCGGCAGGCCGTAGGGAAGTAAACAACATGGGGTGGTGAAGTCACCTGCAGCCGCCGCCTGCTGGGCCTCGTGAACACAGGCGCTGTGTTGTCCCTGCTGTCCACTGCAGGTATTTTCACGGCACACTTAATTCCTGGAGAGGTCGGACCCTGAGCTATCGGTGTGGCATGTGACATTTGGACAAACAGGGAACAAGTCCCTGCTTCTTTGAGGGCGCCCACTGCACCTGGCCCAGCTCAGCATGGTTACACAGCATGCCTATGTCAGTGTGGTGGGGACATGAAGCCCAGTGATCGAGCCACCAGGATCTCTCCAGAAACAGGTGCCCCTCCCAAAACTGCAGCTTGTTAAATTAATCCTGAGTGAGTCACTTGCTTGTTATTTTCAGCAGGTAACCGGGCTGGGGGGCTAGTGGTTCCCAGGGCTCAGTGAGCAGATCCCCAATCCCATGGACGCTGACTGTGAGCTGCTTGGAAACCCATCCACTCAGGTTGCTTTGCTATTGGGCAGCCTGTGGAGGCAGGTGGCAGAAGTTTCTATCCCAAGTAGCTATAGGGAGCATCTGTTGGGTTGGGGATGCAAATTTCCCAGCAGATGCAGAAAGGGGACCTTAATATAAACACGGCTTGGGTCCTCCCTGCAGAACAGAAGACTTCCCACTCCCTGGCAAGATTTTTGTTTTTAATCTAGGGAGTTTTGTGGAATGAAAAAGAAATCAAAGATAAGGGTCAGCTGGATGAGTGAAGAGCTCTTCAGATGGACACAGAGATTTTTACAGCCTTAGATTTCAGAAAGTCCCACTGCATCAGCCTGGGAACTGCCCTGCCCATGCCCAGGCAGCTACCTTGGCCTGCGGTGACCTAGGATATTCCTTGTTCATGGGGAGAACGGTGTGTAATTTCTTCCCATCCTCTACTGAGTATTTCATGCAACAGCAGATGAAATGCACATTCCTGGATTGAGCTGACTATATTAATTCAGGGGGAACATGCCCATTCACAGGAGGAGGGAGGGACAAGGGGAAGCCAGCTGCCCCAACCCAGGACCTGTTCTGCTGGGCAAAGGCACTCGTGGTCCCAGATGCAAGAGCTGCCTCCAGGTTTGGCAAAAGTGGTTGGAAACTTGGCTTGGCTGCTGACCTGCTGTGTGGCCTTGGGCAGGCTATTAACCCTCTCTGAGCCCTTGTATATCTGCAAAATATGAAGAACACAGTATTCTGCTTGTTGTGAGGCATGAATGGAATGAAACAAGCAAAGCTGGTGCCACGTGCAGCCGGAGTGATCATGAGCCCTGTACTGAGGATTCCCAGAACATTGGGCTGCTGCCCCAAGGGCTGGGCGGGCTCAGCAGGCCTTCTCCTTCGAGGGCATATTTCTGCAAAATTGCAAAATGAGAAAAACTGCCGCCCCCCCCCCCCCCCCCCCCCCCCCCCCCCCCCCCCGGGTCTTTT
>NW_007727538.1:156577-165313 GCF_000696425.1 Galeopterus variegatus
CCCCCCCCCCCCCCCCCCCAGCCAGAGGTTACACCTGTGGGTTTTCTCTTTGTGAAGCACTGTGAGCTACCACAGGAAATGTAAACAGCTGGTTTCCTGAAATACATGCTGGTCAGGAATCAGCTCATCCCAGTAACTGCTGTCTGGTGAGGGGTGTGGCCTGACCCAGTTGGGGTCAACAGCAGCAAACAGTGGCTCTTGGGATTATTGGGGAGCAATTTCCCACCTCAGGAGGGTTCTCTGATTTTCCCATAAGCATAAGAGTGTTGTCTTGCTTCCAAGGGAGGAAATTATCTTCTTTTCTTTGTTTGGGATAAAATGAATTGCTCTGTCTAAAGATCAGCACCCATGGGGTTCTCCTTAAGATTCAAAGGCAATTCCACACTGTGTGCATATATCATAACATCACTGTGAGCCCCATAATTATAAGATTATAATTTTTCAAAAATAAAAATGTTTTAAAAAACACTAGAGAAAATAAATAATCTAAATTATAGAAGAAAATAAACATAACAACAACAGGAAATGAAAGCAATTACCCTGAAGTGACAGGCAGGGGGCATGAAGGACTTCTCAGAGCTGGTCATGTCCCGTGTGTTGATCTGGAGGCTATGAGCCAAGTGTGCTGTCTGTGGAGATGTATCAAGCTGTACAGTTATGATTTGTGCTCTTTTCTACATATGTGCTATATACTTCAGTAAAATTTGCCCCCAAAAGCAATTACTCTGAAAAAACTACGGCATGCAGGTTTTGATTGTCATTAACTAAGGGTTTACTGGTGACTGTGCCATGCACTTGGGGATGGGCTCATGCTCCCATAACACAAAACAGAGGGACACCAGCAGCCCCTCTAAAAACATGATGCACCAAAGAAAGTGGATCCTGCAGTCAGAGCTCAGGGACGTCCAGGCAGCTGGGCCTGCAGGGGCTCCTAGGCATTTCCTGCTGGCTCACACCCCAAAGGTCTGTCCTGTTGGGAGGAATGGTTTATGAAGTGGCGCCAAGGCAAATGGTGAGGTCCAGGATGGTGGCTGTCACTCTGAATTCACTGTGCAAAGAGCACACATGCTCAGTAGCTCCCTGAACACTTCTTCTCAGTAACCTCATGTACATGCACTGTTCAGGCACACAGACATGGGGACTGAGAAGTCAGTCCTGGTCACCTTGTCATGGAGCTGATGTTCTTGGGACCTCCAGGAGCAATGATAGAGCTGGGAAGCAAGGTAGGACATGTGTTGGGGCAGTTGTCACATGCCTGGGCTTGTATCAGGCACTCAACTTTGGGCTGGCTGCGTGGCCTTTAGGAGAAGCAGTCTTGCTCTAACGCTGTCCCCTTTTTGTCCTCATGGTCACTGAAATTCAGGAAGTCTAGACAGGCTCTCTCTGAATCGCTAACATTCTAAAAGTAGCTCATACTAAAGGCATAACTAAGGGAAGCCTTTAGTTTTCACCTAATGCTAAGTGTCACCAAATGTCTTTATCTACGTGGTTTTTAAACACCCATCCATCCATCCATTTATTCAGCAACGCTTACTGAGTGTCTACACTGGGCCAGACTGAATGTTCAGACATGGAGATGTGAGGTTCCTGCTTTTCAGATGATGCTAGCCAGGAAAAGAGAAAAGGGGGTCAGGGGGGTGGGAAGGTGTGTTTCCTGTGATCTGTAGTGGGTGGGCTTTCAGCTGTCCTTTAGCTCAGAGAACTGCACACTGCAGGCACACAGACTTTTAACCCTCCCTGATGTGTGCTGCTACACTGAATTCTGCAATTGACCATGACCGGCTATTATTGGCTGCAGAGAAAGAAAGTTAGAAAAGACAGTATTTTATCTGTACAATGTAATTCTAATAGGCCAGTAGTTTTTCTTAAAAAGTATGCCCTGTTAAATGCCTTGGAGAGGTAGGTCAATATTTCATTCTGTTCTGTTCAATAGCCTAGAAGGCATCTATGAGATTAAAATAAATTTTAAAAATAAAATTTAAAAAAATTCTGCCCCTGGTACTTTTATTTTATTTTTTATTTTATTTATTTAATTTATTTTTTAAATTTTTATTTTGTCAATATACAATGTATATGATTATTATGGCCCATCACCGACACCTCCTGCCCTCCTCCCTCTCTCCCCTCCCCCCCAAGAATGTCCTTTCCGTTTGCTTGTCCCTGGTACTTTTATAGTGAGTAAGCTCCAAAGGACCAGCATGCTCTGACTCCCAGTCCTCCCGAGTATGGGTGACCACAGGGAACCGCCATGAAAGGGCGGCTGTGGACCCTGAGGCTGCCGCGGAGGCTCCAGGGGCCCTGACTCTTCTCTGGTCACTGAGGTCTGTGGCCAGGACAGACCTATCGCTGCCCCTCCCGGGCTACTTCTATCATCCTCTCATCTTTGTCTGCCCCTCCCCACCGTGTGATGTTGACACCCCTGGGCACTACAGTGCACCCACTGCCAAATCCCCCATATGTTGTATTAAGAAATAAGGATTTTCATAGCCTCGTTGGGTGCTTGTTTACTTCCTAGGGAAATAAAGAGGATGCTAGAAATCATCTTGCACAGTTCCCTCTTATTGTAGATATTGGTGTTAGGACCCCATGAAGAAACGTAACCTGCCGTGCAGCTCAGGGAGTTCATTCCTGAGCTGGGGTCTGGCACCCAGACCCCGCTGAGACCCCACTCTCTCCTCTGGATCTGGATGCCCCCTCCTCCTGCTTTCCTCCATTTCTCAGAGGGGCCTAACTTGACTTAGGGCTTTTTTGCTCTTGACTAATTGACCATGGGTTTATGTCGCCTAAGAAGGTATTAAGCTACGTCATGTCTTCTTAGCAGGCAATGCTCAGAGAAAACACCGCAATTGATAAAGACTTTGGGTTAGTGCAGGGATGGGGAACAGGCAGCGATTAAACATAAATGAAGAGCAGATCCCACCTCCTCACCAGGCCCGGCCCGGCTCTCTCATAGATTCTGGTCTGGGGTGTTCATCCAGGTTTTCTGTCTGGGCTCTGATCTGGATTCTGGTCTGAGTTATGGTCTGGGTTCTGGTCTAGGCTCTGGGTTCCCCTCTGGGTTCTGCCCCAGGTTCTGTCTGGGTTCTGGTCTAGGTTCTGAGTTCTGGTCTGGGTTCTATCTGTTCTTCCCTGGATTCTGGCCTGGGTCCTGTCTATGTTCTGGTCTCAGTTCTGGTCTTGGTTCTGTCTGGGTTCTGGTCTGGGCTCCACTGGGTTCTGTTTGGGTTCTGGTCTGAGTTCTGTCTAGGTTCTCTCTGGGTTCTGTCTGGGTTTTCATCTGTATTCTGGTCTGGGTTCTGTTCTGAGTTCTGGTCTAGGTTCTGTCTGGGTTCTGTCTGGCTTCTCATCTCAGTTCTGATCTGGGTTCTGTCCTGGTTCTGGTCTGGGTTCTGTCTGGGCTCTGAGTTCTAGTCTGGATTCTGTCAGCTCTGTCTGAGTTCTAGTCTGGGTTCTGTTTGGGTTCGGTTCTGGGTTCTGTCTGGGTTCAGGTCTGGTTCTGTCTCTGGGTTCTAGTCTGGGTTCTGTCTTTGGGTTCTGTCTGTGTTCTGGTCCAGGTTCTGCTCTGGCTGCTTTAAAGGCTGAACTTGGCACCCTCCTGGGGTTGGTGGTTACTCTGTGGCCCTGTCTCTGGGGTGACTTGTACTTATCCTCTGGACACTCACCATTCCAACCAGAAGAGCAGCATGGGATGAGCACCTGCCCACCCGTGTGACAAGAGTGGGCCAGGTCAGGGAGGCAGGCAGCATGCACATTACGCCAGGAACTGGGCTAAGCAGGACTCACAGGCAGGAAAGCAGGGTGGGGTGTTGGGATTGAGGTGGTCCTATCTCTGTTACAGTAGGGCATTCAGCTCCTGGCTGAGGCTCCCAAAATCTGTTACCAAATCCAAATCCAGCTGCCTGTACCCAAACAAAAAACAAACCCTAAAGCCAAATGGTTGGTGGAACATGAAGTCAGCACCATTTAGGAATAACCTGAGGAGCGGTGTTGGCCTGACCCATCCTCCCAGTAAACCTGAAGGAGAATTGCCAGACAAAGCCATCTCAGAGACTCAGATTTACCCAGGGGTTTTTTAAAGAAGGGGAAGAGGGAATGGAACATGGGAAATAAAAAGCAGGAGGGAGGGGGATGTGTAAGGGGCCATGTGCAAATTCTCACCAAGGATCCGTCTGGCTTCTGTTCTGTCCTTGACATTATCTTAGGGTCCCGCAGGATTCTGATTTGCTTCGGGGTGGAATCAGCATAGCTTTATTGATGTCTTCCTTGGTTTCCCAGGGTCTGGGTAGTGTGTGTCTTATGACAAGTTTGCAACTCCAGGCTGACTAGAAAACAACTTTACATTTACGTAAATAATGTCACCTCGACCCATAACCAAGGTTCAAATATCAAATAACCATGGAAAAAAAGGGAACTCAGAGAAATGCATGCTAAGAAAAAAACCTGTGTCTTTTAAATTTTTCCTAAAGCCCATGTGGTTTTAAGTTCCAACATGCTTTAGTCTTGCTCACTGAAACATCCTCGTTTTACATTTCTGTAAGGGGAACCAAATGCAGAGCTCTGCGGCAAAGGCTGATTTCATCACATCAACATGAGATGTGTGCTGGATACTCACAAACCCATCTACAGTGGGACACCTCCACCTGGTGGTTTCCGGGTCCCTCCACCTCATGCTGGGGTCTGCATTTCAATGTGTAGGTCTTCGCCGGTGTGGGCCCTGGCTGTCCCCCTACTAGAGTAGGACAGACGGAGCTTTGCTGGACTTCGGTTCCCATTGCCATTTCATTCCCAAGTGCATGCTTGTTTCTGTTTTCCAAAGAAAAACATGTTTCTAACACTAGAGCAGTGCAGCCCCAAGCTAATTTCTTGTATTCTCTGCTGCTGGAGCCCACCAGGGCTCACACAGAGAGGACCCTTTGCAGCCACAGACACAGGCACTCGCTGTCCCCCTAGAAGCCAGCTGTCAGCCTGGCAAGGTGAGGGTCGTCAGTTTAGCACAGGGGTCAGATCTACAATGCCAGTTTGCTGGTTCTAAATGCAGGGCCACCCCCCCCCCTTCCCTGCATACTCCATAGAAGAGCTGTGGGCTCCCAGCCTGCACTCCCTGCCTGTGCCTGGGATCCTGGCGGTGGGCATCATAGCTTGTGTGAGTGTCCTCTGTCCAGCACTGTCTACTGGTGTCCCAGTGTGGACCACGACTCCAAGGGCCAGCCCAAGGCACTGTCAAATCAGGGAGCCCTGAGGCTGTGCCCAAGCAAGACAATGGAGCTGCCCGGGACTGAGGGAAAAGGCCCTTTTCAGAACCCCAGTCAGGGCAGCTTGGGTTCCAAATTGCCAGTGATCATCTTGGTGACCCATCTGCATCCTCTGGCAGCTTCTAGCTTATGGGGGACCAGCTGGGGACCAGCTCAGAACCCTGAGAGAAAACAGCTTAAGGGAGGGTTTGGTCAGGAGTAACCCTCATGCCTACCAGAATAGACAAGAGGCGGTAATGAGCTAGTGCCAGTACTTAGCGCTCCTTTGGTGATGTCATGCAGGTCCCTGGGGGCCTGGCTCCCCAGAGAGCCTGGCCCCCCAGAGGTCCTGACCCCAAGCCACAGAGCTCCATATGAGGAGCCCACCTCACTGGGAGCGTGGCCCGGCAGAGGGAGGGCCTCTGCTGTCCCCAGGTCCTCCGTCTGTGGTCCCGTGAGGAGCAGCCGCGGCTGAGCATGCAGCCTGTTCTGTGTGCTGCAAGTTTGCTAGCCTGTTCTCACCCCAGTGCCAGCAGCTGGGTTCATCCGAAACTCTGCACTGCTCTTCCAACCCCATCCCTCTGTTCCTTTGCCCCCTTTTTCCCACTGGATGGCTTTCTTGGCCCCCCTGGGGTGACAGCCACTCTGCTGTCTGTAATGAGACAGCCACAAGCTTCCTGACCTCTGCCTCCGCTTCTCTCCAACTCCCTTAAACAAGGCCTCAGGGATTCCCCATCCAAATTAAGGTGGCTCCTGGTGACAGGCCAGAATGTTCAGGTACCCCCTCTGTGAGAAGCAGGAAGACGGCAGGGAGAAATCCCCCCAGGACTGGGGCTCTCGCAAACATGCAGTTCTGGGTGTCCAGCCAGTGACTGTGGAGAAAACCTAAAACACGGAGCTGAGCCAAGTACCCCACATGCCCCTGTCTTTCTAGGTCCCTTTCATTGTTATGTGTGGGAGCTTAAATTGTGTTCACATGATTCTTGACCATTTCAGAGTGCATTCTGATCTGATACTACATTGAGACATGTCTGTGAACTGGGAGTCTTCATCTATGAATCCGGTTTTATTCTTTTATAGCACATATTATTTTATTCTTTTATAAAACACTTTTATTTTATTCTTTATAGCACATTTAAACAGTCTTCTTGGAAAAAAAAATTAATGTGGCTTTGCTTGGGATGTATAGCTTTTTCCCAAAACAAAGCTCTCAGATGGAGAGACTTGGCAGAGATTCCAAAGCAATTTGATGTAACTGCAAAATGGTAACCTCCTTTAATTATTAATTAAGCAATTAATAATGTATTGATTGTTTAATTATAAAGTAATTATAAATAAATTGTATATAAATAATTTATATTTACATAAATACATTAAGTATAAATAAATCATGTGTAAATGAAATGCTAAGTGGATTATTTAATTACCACAGGCACACATGTACAGCATGTGGGAGGAGCACGGAGCTGGTGGGACAACACTGCCAGGCTCTGCTCACACCGGCTGCAGGGCCTGGGCAGGTCTCCAGGCCCACCGGACATGGCTTCCTCCTCCTGAAGTGGGAGTGGTGGATTCTTGGCAGACTAGATAATGTACGGGAAAGTGCGTGGTACGCTCTAAAAAGTGTTACATTTGTACTGGTAACCATGATCAGGATTATCGCCTGTGAAATGTGATCGAGGAAGTAGGCAAGGGCATAAAAAAGACACAAGGTCCACTTTCTTGTTAGAATGCAGCATTCGCTCTAAAAAGTGTTACATTTGTACTGGTAACCATGATCAGGATTATCGCCTGTGAAATGTGATTGAGGAAGTAGGCAAGGGCATAAAAAAGACACAAGGTCCACTTTCTTGTTAGAATGCAGCATTTTATATTACGGCACGACAAATGTAGCCAGGTGTACCTGTGTGTTTGCATATACCACATACATCAGGGGTAAAACAAAATGAACCCTGTGATAGCTGGAAAATGAATATGATCTGCTTTTTGCAGGATACAAGACCCTTCTGAAAGGAATTTCTGGGAAGTTCAACAGCGGAGAGCTGGTGGCCATCATGGGTCCTTCTGGGGCTGGGAAGTCCACGCTCATGAACATTTTGGCCGGATACAGGTGAGAGGATACAGAAAGCTGGGAAGATGCAGGGAGGGAGGCCCTCCTCTGGGGCACCCCCTCCCCAGGCTTTGGAGGTAAGGAGCAGAAGAGGGGGTGAAGGCTTCCCCTCTCCTTGGTCTTGCAGGGAGACCGGAATGAAAGGGGCAGTCCTCATCAACGGCCTGCCCCGGGACCTGCGCTGCTTCCGGAAGGTGTCCTGCTACATCATGCAGGATGACATGTTGCTGCCACACCTCACCGTGCACGAGGCCATGATGGTGAGCCCTCCCGCCCCTTGCACTGGACAGAGCACTTGCCAGGCCACCTGCATGCAGTTAGCAACCACCCCCCGGCCCCCAGTGGGGTTCCAGTGCCAACGCCAGGCTTGCGGTCAGGACAGCTTCATAACACAAACCCCCAAGACCACGAGTTCTAACGGACCTTGTCTGTCAGTGTTGTGGTCAAGTTTCTGAGAAGGTTATTGCTCAACCAACGTGGGTGATCATTTCAGGGCAACCACAATCCTATTCTATTCACCATGGGCCGAGACTTTCCTTCCATCAGCCACCCTCAAGTCTTCCTGTGTCTTTGGCCAAATCCCAGCTCACTTGGTGCCTTGGTTAGGGCCCCAAGGATCTCATCTCCGATTCACCTGCCTGCCAGGTGGGGGAATGAAACCAGCACCTGCCGGGTCCCGGGCCCTGCGTGCATGCAGCTCTGCACAGTCACCAGATACATAATCTCAGGGAAGCAGATGTGAGGCTTGGCCTCCGAGGGTTGAGCAGGGAGCCCAGGGTCTCACGGGTGCTGACCGCCACGTGGGGACTCAGAGGCCGACCTCTCTGACTGCAGAGGGTCACCCTTAATTGCCAAGCTCGACATCCTTGCCATGCAGTTGCTTTACCTCCACAGCCTCAGTTTCCTCATCTGCAAGACCGTGCAGGGTTGGTCTGAATAATGGATGGGATGATGCCGGGAAGGCAGGGAAGAATCCCGGCATAGAGTTGGTGCTCAGTCAATTCCCGCTGTTAGTACAACTCGGTCAGTTTCTTTTCACTCCTAATAAGTCCTCCCACAGTGTCTTCACTGAAGTCCTCTGTGGATAAGTCAAGTAATTTGGAGTTTAACAGTACTTTGGAGTTTAAAAATACCTCCTCCTCTTGTGGTCACAGAAGCACCCAGGTAGTGTCCTATACAGTGGGTTTCCGGAACAGCCTGGCTGCGCTTTTTGAACACACCACAACCCAGCCAAGTGCCTGACTCTGGGCTTCGAGGGCCATTTTTAAGGAAGCTCACCCCACAGGGACTGAGACCACACTGACCGAGTTGTACTAACAGCGGGAATTGACTGAGCACCAACTCTATGCCGGGATTCTTCCCTGCCTTCCCGGCATCATCCCATCCATTATTCAG